>NW_007274281.1:0-416 GCF_000164805.1 Carlito syrichta | reverse complement strand
GTCACACTCATTTATTTACATAGTGAGAATGGATCCTTTCCTGCTACAAGGAGTTGAGTGCTAAGGACAAGGATGAATGACCTGGAAAGCCCTTGACAGGACAAGTTTGCTAGCTCCTAGGTTATAGCATACTGTTAGTACAATGAGGCTTCAGGTTTGCAGTTTTGGGGGACATAGGCACATTATTTTACTAGGATAATGAAAATTAAAATATTAAAGGAGGTGATATATTTAAAATCCCATGCCTCACAAATATTGTGGGCAGGTGCATATCAAGCACTTAGCATAGGGTATGGAACATAGAAAGTGGTCAGTAAACACAAAAATATAAAATAGCTCATTGTTTTGTTGTTAGCTTCCTTATTTCAGTTTTCTGCCACCTTGTGGACATTACTCTGATGTTGTTGCAATCCGAG
>NW_007274280.1:0-679 GCF_000164805.1 Carlito syrichta | reverse complement strand
GTAATACCAGCTACTCGGAAGACTAAGGCAGAAAGGATCGCCGGAGCCCAGCAGGTCGAAGGCTGCGGTGGCCGGGAGCGGCAAACTGCACTCCCAGTCTGGGGCGACAGAGTGAGACTCCAACTCAAAAATAAATAAATAAATAAATTGCTTCTCAAAAAGCCTGGCATATTTCTAAGAACAGTAAATAATGTAATAAATGTTTTAGGGTATCATTTTGATTGAAAAAGTCTGGGAACAAAACAGAACATAAAACATGATCTTTATTTGTGATTATATTTACATGTCTAACAAAAATAAAGGAATATTGCCAAGGGTCAAATCTGAATGGAAGGATGATTTCTCTCATATAAGTTTTTGTATTTTCTCAAATTGTGTTCAAATTATTTGTACCAGAAGGAAAAAAAATCAGTAAACTATTTTAGTCTATCTGTATGTAATTCAGAACATCAGCAGGACCCTTGGGAGTGAAGTGGCCACACGCAGCACTCACTCTTTCAGCCATCAGGGTACTACTCACTCTCCTTCTTAGGTGAGTCAGTGAATTCACCACTGGCCTCATGTGTGTGTCCCTTCCAGCCCCTCTGCTCCTCTCCTGGCTGAATACAGTTCATCAAGATGCTAGGTCCCATGGGAACTCTGCATCCAACAGAGAAACATCCCAGACCCTGGAATGGTG
>NW_007274279.1:0-470 GCF_000164805.1 Carlito syrichta | reverse complement strand
TATCACTGAATAATGGAACTAAAGAAAGAGGAAAGTGACCTGTCACGAATGAAGAAAAATCAAGGGAAGATCAACAGTAATCCCTAGAATCACAAAGTGACAGTAATAAAAAAAACAGACCTCAGAGCCCATACAATGGAAGTCACCCAAAATTGGCCCCACAAATTAAAAAAGATGAATTTTGCTCAGTTGTGTTTGACAGAGAAGGGCCTCAGTAAAGAGACATAGCGTGGCACACAAATATTTATTTCAATAACTGCATGGGCTGTCAAAAACACCTAATGAGTGGTGGACTGTTTTCTTTAGGCCAACAAAGCTCTTGATGCCTTTGAATACCTGTCAGATGGTATTCAAAGACATCAAGAGTTTCATTTTTAAGCTAGGAGTCATAAAGACCAGGCAGTAAGAAGGACGCTGAGTGCAATTTTTTGCACTTGCTGGAATGCCCCAAACAGCATACTGGTTTTGTG
>NW_007274278.1:0-612 GCF_000164805.1 Carlito syrichta | reverse complement strand
TTGTCTTCCAAGTCTTCAACATAATATAGGCTTTTGTAGCCTGTACATCCAAATTCTTCCAGCCTCTGCTTGTTACCCAATTATAAAGCCACTTTCACATTTTCAGGTATTCATTATCAGCAACAACTCCAGTTATTGACACCAGTTTTTTTGTCTTAGTTTGTTTTCTTTTACTTATATCAGCATGGCTGAGATGGGGTAATATAAAAAAATAAATAAGTTATTTCTTACAGTTACAGAGGTTGATAAAACCAAGGTTGAAGGTCTGAATCCGGCAAGAGTCTTCTTGCTGATGTGTGCTCTCTGTGGCATCCTGAGATAGCATAGGGCATCGCATGGTGATGGGACTGAGGGTGTTAACATGCAACTCCTGTTCTTTTTAACAGGGTCTGGCTCTGTCACTTCAGGCTGGAGTGTAGTGGCAAAATCATAGTTTACTGTAAGCTCAAACTCCTGGGTTTAACTGACCTTTCCACCTCTGTCTCTCAAGTAGCTAGGGCTATAGGTGTGCACCACCATGCCCAGCTAATTTTCTTTCATTATTTTTGTAAAGAAAAATTCTCATTCTGTTGTCCAGGTTGGTCCTGAACTCCTGGCCTCACGTGATCCTTG
>NW_007274277.1:0-431 GCF_000164805.1 Carlito syrichta | reverse complement strand
CACACATTAAAGACCCATAATCAATACTACAGAAATTATTAGCTCCATCTTATCATCAGACAGTAAATATTTTGCCTTTATTGATTTGGATCATATGTTCTATTTAGTGCTATTTCAATAACCTCTCAGCCTTTATCTTCAATGTGATACATTTGTTGTCCTCAGCTTCAAAGACATAGCTCTGTCTGGCTTTCACTTGGCTTTACCTCGGGTTTTAGGGTGTCTTCAACAGTCTTTGAAATGCAGGCAAGGGAAGGGGATAGATTCTGTTCAACCAAATGACCAAACCAAGATGAAATCTAATTATAAAAATTTTGCCCCAAAATTAAATAATATAATCATAAGCACATATGATAATCATATTTCTCTTCTCTAGAATGATCAGAACAAAAAAGGGGCAGCCTTTCTTGTAAGCACAAAAATAACACCCT
>NW_007274276.1:0-736 GCF_000164805.1 Carlito syrichta | reverse complement strand
AACATAGATGATAAAATTTTCAACAAGATCTTAGCAAACCGGATTCAGCAATACATCTCAAAAATCATCCATCATGACCAAGTAGGCTTCATTCCTGGCATGCAAGGCTGGTTCAATATTCGTAAAATCATAAATGTAATTAAATACATCAACAGATGTCAAAACAAAAACCACATGATCATATCACTAGATGCAGAAAAAGCTTTTGATAAAATCCAGCACCCCTTCTTGATAAAAACCCTTGAACATCTAGGCATACGGGGAACATACCTCAAAATAGTAAAAGCCATCTACGAGAAACCCACAGCCAGCATACTCCTAAATGGACAAAAATTGGAACCAATTCCCCTGAAAACTGGAACTAGACAAGGATGCCCACTCTCTCCCCTCCTGTTCAACATAGTATTGGAAGTCCTGGCTAAAGCAATCAGAGAAGAGGAGGCAATCAGAGGTATTCAAATAGGAAAAGAGGAAGTCAAGTTATCTCTCTATGCAGATGATATGATGGTGTACCTTGAAAACCCAAGAGAATCTGTCAAAGGTCTCCTTACATTGATAAAAGCCTTTGGCAAAGTCTCAGGATACAAAATAAATGTACAAAAGACAATCGCATTTCTCTACACCAATAATAAACAAACAGAAACCCAAATAAAAAACACAGTTCCATTCACAATAGCCACAAAAAAAATGAAATACCTTGGCATCTTCCTGACCAGAGACGTGAAAGACCTTTACT
>NW_007274275.1:0-726 GCF_000164805.1 Carlito syrichta | reverse complement strand
TTTTAAAAAGTCCTCAATCAAATGAGCAAACCACTCAGGTTTCTACTTGCAAGCAAGAAGTTATCTGCTGATTCCAGACAGTAGGAACTACATGCTATAATCTAGGCTTCTACTGGGACGATTACTTTCTTTTTTACCTGAAGATCACCAGAACAAGCACTGAGGCTAGGATAATAGTTTATATTACCAAACAAAGCTATTAAAAGAGGACTGGGTGCTTTCTGTAACAGTCAACAAATACACAAAATAATTATCAATTTCTGATTTTAATATTAGTAAACTAACAAGACATAAAGTAGTTAAGACTATAAAATTTTGAACAGGTTTTATTTGCCACCTACTCTATATGAGATTAAAGGATTTTAAAAATATAAACTCATATATCTATACAGTAGAATATTAGCCATAAAAAGGCACAAAAACACTACAAATGCATTAACTTTAGAAATATTATACTTAGTAAAGAAGCCAGATATAAAAGGTCATATATTTTTTTTTTTTTTTTTTTTGAGTTGGGGGTCTCACTCTGTCACCCAGACTGGAGTGAAGTGGCCGCTCCCGGCCACTGCAGCCTCGCCTGCTGGGCTCCGGCGATCCTTCCGCCTCAGCCTTCCAAGTAGCCGGAATTACAGGCGCACGCTACCACGCCCAGCTGATTTTTTGATTTATTGTAGAGATGAGGTCTCGCTGCCCAGGCGGGTCTCGAACCCGCGGGCTCAGGCAAGA
>NW_007274274.1:0-544 GCF_000164805.1 Carlito syrichta | reverse complement strand
TGGATTGCAGGAGGCAAGGCCATGATAGCATTCCCTCCAGAGGGCTGTGAGATCACCATGGTAACTGCCCCTTCCCTATCAATAAGCAAGAGCTATAGACGTCAATATTCGGAAAAAGCCATTTCCTTTTCTGTGGTTATGATAATATGACCTAGTTTCAAGACTGAAATGTAACTCTTTTTGTGCAAAACAAACAATATCTTTGTTGATGGAAGTATTTTACTAGAATTCGGTGTAGATAAATACAAAAATTTTGAAGTCGGCCATTGTAGTCTGGTTTCAAGCAAGCAAAATCTGCGCCATAAGTCATGCAAGGATGCTACAGCTGCAGAGGGTGGTGTGTGTAGGTTCAGGAAGAAGAAAAATGAACAAATGACACATCAGAAACTAAGTTGGCAACAGTAAAACAATGCATGCTCCCACCCAGCTCATGGAGCTGTTTACAAGAAGCACACACCTCAATAGTTGTCAGTGTTTGTGACAATTTCTTATCAGTAATCATCTCTAGATATTTAACTGTTACAGCAGGGCAAAACGAAATCAA
>NW_007274273.1:0-540 GCF_000164805.1 Carlito syrichta | reverse complement strand
CCATGCCCGGCTGATTTTTTGATTTATTGTAGAGATGAGGTCTCGCTGCCCAGGCGAGTCTTGATCCTGTGGGCTCAGACAATCCACTCACCTCAGCCTCCCAAAGGCGCAGGATTACAGACTGAGTCACCGAGCCCAGCGTAAGTGACTTTTCAAATCCAAAACACTCTAATACTGAAATGGCTGTGGATAAAGCAACTAAATGTCTAGCAATAATGTTAAAATGCAAAACTATTTAAAGTAATTGAAGTAACAATTATTTGTTGAAAGATACAAATTATAAAACTATGTAAATTTTGACATCAAATTTATAAAATGAGGGAAAGGAGAGTAAATGTGTAGAATTTGTGTATACAATCACAATTAAGTTATCACCATAATATAACTTGTTGCAAATATATAATTATTATCTAATCCTGAAAGTAAACACAAAGCAAAAAACATATGTAGATACAAAAAAGAGAGAAAATATTCAAAGCATATCTCTATAGAAAGTCTACAAACAACAAAATTAACAAGAAAATAGAAAAAGAAACAAAA
>NW_007274272.1:0-602 GCF_000164805.1 Carlito syrichta | reverse complement strand
ACACTCATAGTAGCCTAAAGATATGCATGCTGTTTTGGATCCTTTTGCTACATTATTCAAATATAATATCGCTATCCAAGTTATAAAAGAACTAATGATGAGGTATCAGCTTAATAGGATATAGCATAGTATTAAAGTCCAATCACTAGATCATATAAAAATTAAAGTTTAGACATATGAAACATATGAATTATAGTAAAGTTTTGTAGTTTAAGAATAAGTTTTAACTGAGTTATAAGGCAGTACGTTAAATCATAATAGGTTAATAGTATAAATGACAGTTAAGTCATTTAACTAAACTTATAGATTATAGTATAGAGTTAAGTTGATAATATTAATCGTTAAAAATATTGGGAGTCAGTGAACTTGGATTGAACCTAGAGTTAACTTAGAAAAGTTTTTTGTATTAATCAGGGTTTAGAACAAAGAGTATAATATGAATGATTCATTGAACATTATGGAAAACACTTTGAACGATTTGTATTGAAATTGTGCACCTGTGACCTTAATGTAAGCACGGCAGGCATCATGGAATTTGAATTGTTTGCTTGGAAATTGCAGATCTCGCGGTGGTCTTGTGATGCATAGTTTGTAAAGCACAG
>NW_007274271.1:0-670 GCF_000164805.1 Carlito syrichta | reverse complement strand
CAAGTCCAGAAACACAGTCGGCAGATCACCAGCCTCACAAAGGACACCTGTCATCCAACCTCGCAGTGGCTTTGGGGATGACAGTCACAGACAGGCACGTCTGCTGCCAAACCTCAGTACAGAAGGACCCCAGGACAGGGAATGTGTGCAGAAGAGGGAGGAAAAGAAAGAGAATGCTGGGTCACGTCAACCAGCTCTTTCCAGAACAGCCCTGGGAACGGCAGGCCAGAGACATGAACGGGAGGTCTTGACCTTAATAAGGGGCTTGAGTAACACAATTAGCAGCTTCCTGGGAATAGCAGACATCTGATGCCTGGGAAAATATTTAGTGATTAACAACTCCTGGGTACACCCTTCTGGGAAACACAGAGGGTGTCAGGAACACATAGGGCATCAGTGACATGTACATTTCAGACTCAAGAGGTTGGTGTTTCACCATAAGTAGGTCCCAAACAATCACATGGGACAAACTTATATTAAAAAACAATTTGTTGTCCATTTGACATTCGAACAGGGTTGGGAGCCCTGCATTTTATCTGTCAGCAACTGAGAGGGGGGTTGGAGGAAGGTATTGGGTTCTCCAGCATCCCCCTCACTCCCCAGGACCAGAATGAGGGAGGCATCACAGAAGAAGGAATGAAAGCCAAGGTCAAAAGGTGATCTGAAGCCG
>NW_007274270.1:0-432 GCF_000164805.1 Carlito syrichta | reverse complement strand
GCTGAGGCCACCGAGCCTGGCTTAAAAATCTGCATTTTAGGTCCATTATTAATCTATATCATCTCCCTCACCCATATATAGTCTGAATTAAGATAAATGACAGTGAAAATGGATGTAAGGGTAATATTTAAAGACAAAGATTTAAAGAATCAAAGAAAAGAGACAAAGACATTAACGATGAACAGGAAGTGTGCAACTTGAACCACTGTGAATCTGGTGGTGGATTTACTGACAGATTAAAGAAAGAAGAAGACTTGCAGGGAGCAGGACTTGGGAAAGAGATGAGGCATTCAGTTTTAATCTTGTGGGTCTTATTGCTGCTATGAAAATGCAAATGGCAATATAAATGTTTACACTACAGGAGAAAGAGACCATATATACCATCTCATCACGCTGTAACAGCTAAGGTTCCAATATGGGAACTGGACTTTG
>NW_007274269.1:0-675 GCF_000164805.1 Carlito syrichta | reverse complement strand
CCGCAGTTTTCTTTGCTGTTGTATCCCGTCACTGGTGTTTCATGCGTTTTTCCATGTGCTGTGTAGGCTACGATGAATTGATACAAATATTTGTGGAGTAGATGAAATGAATCCTTTTCCTTGGGCCCTTTCCACCTCCCATGACAGTGTTGCTCTGTCGTCCCTGGGTCCAACCACAGGACTCGATTCTGGCAGCTCACTAAATGCAGTGGACAGACTGGGTCCAGCGCTGACCTGTAAACTCCTATAGCACAGCGACTATCTGAACAAATTACTTCTATGTCCAGGAACCAGCAGCCTTCCTTCAGTTAAGTGGGGGTTTCATGTTTGTTTGGATTTGCTTTATTTGAATAGGTCTGCTACTGCAGGCACTAGCCCTAGTTGGTAGGGATACAAAGATGAACAACACAATGAATTTGCTACTGCTCAGTGGGAGAGAAGGAACAAGACAAGCAGTTTAATGCTTTTATGATAAAGTTAGCATCCAGGGTCTGGGTACTTGGGAACATGGGGAAGGGATTTTTAACTCAGGAAGTCAGAGAAAGTGTCCCATCTATGTTGAGAAAATGATTGGTTGATTAAATTCACAAATAGGACACGATGACTGTAATCCCGGCAGTTTTGGAAGCCAAGACAGGAAGATCAATTGAGCCAGGAGTTTGAGATCAGCCCAGG
>NW_007274268.1:0-329 GCF_000164805.1 Carlito syrichta | reverse complement strand
CATCAAGGGGATATTAATTGGCATTAAATAAATGAATAAGCAGTAGGAAGATGAGTTTTTAAAAATATCACAGTTGTCTCTAAAATTCAAATATATTCAGGATGGATCATATTTAATTGTATATATTGCTTCCCCAGAGGCTCGCTAGTAGCTAAAAAAAGAAATACAAAGAAAACAAAAGGGATGTGGAGTTTGCTGAACAGACACTACCATGTGCATTTCAAAGTGGTCTTCTTAAAGTCGTGAACAACTGACCTTTTGACCCCAAACTGTAAGCAAAGCATGCACTCTCCCTGCCACATGGAAATCTTGGAACTGATCCTGGTAAT
>NW_007274267.1:0-697 GCF_000164805.1 Carlito syrichta | reverse complement strand
CTGTATAATCATATCTATAACTCCGGGAACTATGGTTAGGCCAGCGAGGGAAGCATTCCCTCTCCCAAGGACAAGTCCAAAGGTATTAGGGGGCATGGGGCCATAAACGGTTGTGGGGAGTATTTGTACACCGTGCTCAGGAATTAGTACTGTGTTGGTGGCGGAACAGAGGTCCAATCCTGCGCTTCCAGGGGTGGCTCGTTGGAGAGAGCTAATTCTTGGGCGGGGAGAACCTGTTTCAGAGGGACGAACCGTATAGCCCCTAGGTTCTGTCCCGGGGATGGGGCCAGGGGCTGGCCCCATTTGGAGTTTCCCTGCTTCTTAGGTAGGGGATTTCCGTCAATGTCAGTCTTGGAGTAACAATCAGATGCCCAATGTTTTCCCCTTCTACAGCGAGGGCAGACAGTGGAGGGGGGGGGTCGAGGCTGTTTGGCATCAGTCTGGGGAGCATTTTGAGCCTTGGTTGGACACTCTCGCGAGAAGTGACCGGGTTGCTTACATGTAAAGCAATTTTTTGATAGTTGTCCCTTATTGGCCGCCGCGGCAACAAGAGGTTTTAGAGCCGCTCCAATAGTAAGGCCGAGGGTATGGGAGGCCCCAACCCCAGAGCAGAGCTTAATATAATCAGCGAGAAGCCGCCACGGTGCGGGCGGATAATTTCCTGGCAAGTGGGGTTGGCGTTTTCGTAAGCTAGATG
>NW_007274266.1:0-703 GCF_000164805.1 Carlito syrichta | reverse complement strand
GAGTCTGTAGTCACTTCTGGGTGGCTTGCACCTAACTGAGCTATGGTGCTCTCTAATCTGTTAACATAAGAAGCTAAATAAAATAAGCTGCATTCAACCCCTCCCCCAGTGTGCTTCCCTCCAGGAAGATTTAAAGTCTTATCAGAGGGGTCTGCACTGTGCAGAGCAGTGTGTTTTTGTAAATCTTTCTGTCCATGCATGGGAGTGTCTGTCATCACGCAAGGGTGAATGCATCTACACCTCACAAGTCTTTTTGTAATGTGTTGGAACACTGTAAGCTTGTGACATGTTTGTTCATGTCAAGAACTTGACTGCTGGAGACCTTCTGAAAATACTTTCTTGTCCCTTAAATTACCTGTTTTCTTTTTGGCACCCACCTAACTAATCTAAGAAGAAACTACCTTTTGCAAAGCTTACAACCTGTATTCAAGTACATACTGGGGGGGAGGACAAAAAATATATACATGTTTTAAGGGATATTATCTATGTATTACTTTTCAAAGCTGAATTGAATTATGGTAGCAAAGTTTAGTATGTCGTTCAATAAAGAGATAGCATTTATCAAATGAATGTTAGGATCACCATGCGGTAGGCAGTATAGTCAAAGAAAATGGTGGAAGTACGGCTTTTAGAGGTGCACAAGACCACTTTGAAATGTTATTTGAAATTTGAAAGCATTGTGGAAGTGTGACAACGGAGGCGG
>NW_007274265.1:0-508 GCF_000164805.1 Carlito syrichta | reverse complement strand
TGCAAGGCTCCACCGCCGGGTCATCAAACCCTGAAGGCCCAGAAGTGTGGGCTGAGTCGTTCAGCTGGAAAAGATCCCAACCCAAGACACTCCAACCCCGCCCCTTCTCACAGGGGCAGTTCAGGCAGCCCAGCCACTTCTCAGGAGGCTGACTCTACCTGGAGCCAACTGCACCCAGCCACAGCCCGGTTCTCCCTGTGCCAGAGAGGAGCCAAGGAGCCATTCACAGCCAGACCCAGGGACCCAGCGCAGCTGAAACTGAGCCTCCTTCCAAAGCCGCCCACCCCCACCCCACGTCAGTGCCCTGGATCAGAAGAGCCGGCTGCCTTGGGACCCATAGCACCAGGGCTCCAGGAACCGAGGCAGGTATCCTGTGCAGCTGGCGAGACCATGCGAAGCTTGGAGGAAGAGGTGACTGGGACTCGCCTGTGGGAAAGCTCGGACAGTCGGCAAGCTGGGAATGACAGGTTTGGGATCCCAGGATGTAGCCGGATCTTCAGAGCACTCG
>NW_007274264.1:0-628 GCF_000164805.1 Carlito syrichta | reverse complement strand
TAAAAAATTAGCCAGGTGTCATTGCGTATGCCTATAGTTCCAGCTACTTGGAAGGCTGAGGCGGAAGGATCACCTGAGTACAGAAGGTGGAGTTTATGGTGACTGTGAACATGTCACTGTACTTCAGCCTGGGTGACAAAGTGAGACTCTCGACTTAAAAAAAAGAAAGAACTCTCAGGTACAGTACCTCATTTAATCCTCACAACAACTGGATGAGATGCCAGGCAAGCATCTGTTATTGCTGTGTTATATATTACAAAAATGAGGCCTGAAAAATTTAAGGGACTTTCATCTAATGCCCAAGACTGATTCAACAGAGCATGAACAAGAACCCCAAACACACTGTCCCCCAGACATCCCAAAGTCCACAACCTAAAATATTTATCATAAGCTACTACAGTGTTGCTAATCCACAGCTTACATTCTTCTCCAAGATAAGAAATCCAGACATGTTATGGCCCCATCTCTTCTTTAATTTCCAACCGAGGAAATTACTTCTGCACTTAAAAATTACTCTGCCCCAGTCAGTCTCTTTGGTCCAATATTCCCTCCATCTCTTGGGCTCACTCTTTGTTCATATCCTCTGTAGTGTCCAGCAGTTGCCAACAGACACAGGCAGTTAAAATGG
>NW_007274263.1:0-647 GCF_000164805.1 Carlito syrichta | reverse complement strand
CGATGGAGGCGACCTCCGGGTGTCCCCTAAGGTGAGTGACAGGCTTCCCCGGGGGAAGAGGTGGGAGGGCCCCTGTTACAATAATTCACTACGTGAACCTCGCGGACGGGATGTCAGCCTCCGGTGTCCCGTGAAGCTGACCGCTCTCCCTCGACAGCACCCCGTCACTTGCCGCTTTTGCTGCCTATATCTGCTTTCTCAAGGTCGCATCCTCGGGTTCTGTGCTCAACGACATCTCGTGACTAACAGTTTGAGGGCTGACACTTGTTTTCTCAAGAATTGCATCTCAAGGCCATATCATCATCATCATCATCATCCCCGGACCGCTTCTTCGAGGCCACGTGACCACCAACCTCTGCTTTCTCTAGGCTCTGCGTGCTACGTGACCACCAGATCCCGGCGAGGGGTGTAAAATGGGCCCACAGAAACAGACGGGTGCTGGTTTCTCTTTGAATACCATCTCCTCTCGTCTCCCCTTTAACCGATGTATTTTTCTCTAACCGGTCAGCCCGTCCTCTTTTGCTCCGCACTTGCCTTGAAGTGTGGCGTGAAATGACTCCTTCTAAATAATTCAAAAAATATGTCCCGGTGTGGCTATCTGAGACAACTCTCTCCGCTGTTCAAGAGAGCAGTTCTTCCGGGAAGAA
>NW_007274262.1:0-324 GCF_000164805.1 Carlito syrichta | reverse complement strand
TGAGTACGTTAAACGTATGTAGAAAAATAGGTTAACTAGGGCTGTAATAGCCATTAATATTGGGATGAGTGTATTATTCTTTTTCATAAGTTCTTGAATAATTGCTCATTTAGGGAGGAAGCCCGTAAGTGGGGGCAGTCCTCCTAGGGATAGTAGAATTAGGGGTATTATAGATGATGCTAATGGAATTTTATTTCATGAGTTAGATATACTAGGATGGTCGTCCTTGAGAATAGGATTAATATAGAAAATAGTGTAACCGTTAGAATCATATAGATAAGGAGGTTAAGGATTATTATAGCAGAGTTATATTTTAGAATTGCG
>NW_007274261.1:0-648 GCF_000164805.1 Carlito syrichta | reverse complement strand
TAATTCTGAAGCTCATCCCTTCTGTCTTCACCCCTGGAATTATTCTAGATGTCACACTAGGTAATTAAGACAGTTTTATACCCAGACAAGGAATGAGGCAAGCAAGGGTCCATCGAGTCAATTCTGAATATGTGAACAAGGAGGATTTGGTACAACTTCACACCAGGGTACAGTTGTGCATATCAGTGTCTCCATGAGTGTTTCTGGTTATTCTTCATCTTCCTTCTCCACAGAGAGGCTTTTCCACCCTTGGGGACACTGGGATTCTTATGGGTTTTTGATTGAAGAAAAGAAAAGGGGAATGGATCCTTGTTGGCTCTGCAAAAGGTTACAATCTGTTTGCAGGCAGGACACTTTTGCAGTGACTTCCTTTCAGCCTCAGTCCAACATACATATTTGATGGATGAAAGCAGAGACATGGACCCACTGACTAGGATGCTACCTCCAGGAATAGGCAGGAGCTGGGCTTGGAACTTTCCCCTTGATATAACTTGGCCTTTCTTACCAGTGGAGGAAGACTCATCATTCTTTCATTTATGTGCCCAGTAAGCTCCTGCTGAGTGCTGACTCTGAGTGGAGTTTGTTATTACATCCAGGGGAGACACAGAGAAGAATGAAGCCAGGTGCCTCATGCAGCTGAAATTCGGG
>NW_007274260.1:0-508 GCF_000164805.1 Carlito syrichta | reverse complement strand
GAAAGCATTGTGGAAGTGTGACAATGGAGGCGTGAGTATACAACAGAACCTCCAACATGCTTAACAATTTCACATGTTCATGATAAGTTTGAGATGCATGGACTGTATGTGATGTGCACAAAGGAAGTTTGGGGAGGCCTTGCCCAGGACCAATTCCGCCATTCGTTCCCCTTCTTCAGAGGTGTTTGGATGCGGATGGGAATCACTTGAAGTAGTTCTGGTACTTGCAGATGTCAAATGTAACTTGGATTCATCTTTTGTTATCAGTATGTATTGAGCATTACAATTTTAATAGTTTTTTTTTCCTTTCTTAAGTTGCGTATACTTTTTCGGCACCCTCCATATATATACACACACACTTGTTTATGTATGGATTTACTATGATGAATTGATGTGTGTGGTTATGGAGGATGAGAAGGCCCCCCACCTACTGTCTGTAACCTGAATATCCAAGAAAGTTAGTGGTGTGATCAGGTCTAAGACCAAAAGTCTGAGCACCAGGAGACTC
>NW_007274259.1:0-501 GCF_000164805.1 Carlito syrichta | reverse complement strand
CACAAGAGAGAGATTGACAGCAGGTACCATTCATTGTGCAGAGTAGGTGTCTGATACATGTCAACAACTCCAACGTAACACTAACACATGAGAAAACGCAAACATGGTCAGAAAGGAAACATGCCAGAGATCTACACATACCGCTGCAGGGAAAAAGACACAAATCGGGACAATTCATTTTAAGCAGTAGTATACAGTTGCTATCTATACTCAATGAAACATATCGAATGAGTCAACTGGGATATATTTCAAAAATAAGTTAATTAAAAAATCAGCAATAGGATATTTTATCTAAGCACATTTCCATAAAATAAGGGTATGTGTTTTTATTTGGGTGTGGAAAAAAGTGATTAAGGCTATAGAAACAAGAATTCCTTTCTAATGACTGGCCATGGATTCAGGGATCTGGTATAAACGTTTTCTTCTTCATTTGTAATTTGAAAGAAGTAGGGTACAATTCAGGGTGAAATATATTAATATTCATTTTACAGGAACCCTTGT
>NW_007274258.1:0-692 GCF_000164805.1 Carlito syrichta | reverse complement strand
TGAGACCCACCTGGGCAACTTGGTGAGATGTCTTCTCGACAGTAAATCAAAAATTAGCTGGGCAAGATAGCCCCATTCCTGAAGTTCTGGCTACTTTGAAGGCTGAGGTGGAAGGATCGCTCGACCCCAGCAGGTCAAGGCTGTGGTGGCCAGGAGTGTGCCACTGCACTCCAGTCTGGGTGACAGAGTGAGACCTCAACTCAAAAAAAGAATCATTGTGTTGTGTTGAGCATTTTTAGTTCCTTTTAATTTATTTTTTACTGTTGAGCTATTCACTGACTCTTGCCTGCAATCTCAATACGATGGGAGACTTATCTTGGAGAATTGCTTGAGGCCAGGAGTTTGAGACCAGCTGGTAAATATAACAATAGCCCATGCCTGGAACATACCAACATCCCTAGCTGTTCAGGAAACTGAGGAAGCAGGATCATTGAGCCCAGGAATTGAGGAAAAACCACCATCGCATTCCAGCCTGGCCAGCAAAATGAGACCCTGTCTGTAAAATACAAAATATGTGAGATTACTGGAGATAAACTCTGAATTAGAAAACTTAAATCTCTTATAATGGACAGTAAGTCTCTCTGCTCTGCTCCAAAGTGAGACTTTTTTTTTCCCTTTTAATTTTTATTTTGAAATTGTGGGTTACAATTGAGGGTTAGGTATACAAATGTTCCTTGTGAGGTACCCTTATT
>NW_007274257.1:0-752 GCF_000164805.1 Carlito syrichta | reverse complement strand
AAACCCTAAAATTGAAAAGGCTTCCAAAGTCTATCTGAAATTAGCTCTGTGACACCTTTTATCAATGACCACATTCCAAACAATTTGCAAGTGAAGGCTTGGCTCACCAAGGTCCATCACTATGTGACACCCAGCCCAGCCCTTCAAACCCGTAGGCCACTTTCCTACTCTTCTCTTTGCAGTTCCCAGGCTATTTCCCCACTTGCCCAAATTCTGTTCAGTTCTTTACCTGTAGTTGCAAAGTTCTTTAAAGAACACAGACATATGAATCACACTAGAAAGAGGGAATGGCAAATAGCATGTCAACAGAAAAGAAGGAAAATCGTCCTCACAGAGGACACTGGAGAGTTAGACTGAAAACTGAACAAGGGATAAACAAAATTAGAGGCCGCACTGTATAGGGAAGAGGAGAAAAGTGTACAAATATTGAAAAAAAGGCAATAAGGAAACTGCAAAATAGAGTTGTAAGGGGAAAGGACAAGACCACAGGGGAAGGGGGAAGAAATAGGCATGAAAACAAAAGGCTTACAGAATTTGTAAAATAGGAAGAACTGTAGGGAGCACAGTGCATAATTATAAATTACTGGATGGGGATGCTATGGTCACATGGACTATACAAAGAGAGGAGGCATGACCTCCAACAAAGGGCAATGGATCTCTTATAAATAGTATGAGCAGAAGGTCAACAGACACACAGTAGGCAAGCAAGGAAGCGGGGAACTGGAGGGAGGGGCACAGGTGGGAAAGAGGGG
>NW_007274256.1:0-454 GCF_000164805.1 Carlito syrichta | reverse complement strand
AACTTTTGAATGTAACTGTATTTGATGAAAGGATCTTGTGCAGATGTCATCACATTTGAGACGTTCAGCATGGACTTCTTGAATAATAGATTCTCCAGATGGACCCTAAATCCAATGGCAAGTGTCCTTATGAGAAACAGAAAAGGGAAGACAAAGACACACACACACACACACACACACACACACACACACACACGAAGGCCATGTGAGGAGAACACAGATATTATATTGATGCAGCCACAAGCCCAGGGCACCTAGGGTCACCAGAGCCTGGCAGAGCCAGGAAGGATCCTCCCTGGAGTCTTTGGAGGGATTGTGGCCCTGCCCACTGCTGGATTCCAGACTTCTGGCCCCCAAAACTGTGAGAGGACAAACTCTTGTGCTAAGCCCCAAGTTGGTGGCGATTTGCTGCAGCAGCTGCATGACATGGTACCAGTCCCTCCTCATCCATGCT
>NW_007274255.1:0-623 GCF_000164805.1 Carlito syrichta | reverse complement strand
TAATTTTTGATTTATTGTAGAGATGAGGTCTCACCGACTAGCCCAGGCGGGTCTTGGACCCACAGGCTCAGGCAATCCACTCACCTCAGCCTCCCAAAGGAGCGGGATTACAAGGCTGAGCCACTGAACCTGGCTTATTTTTTGCTTCTAAATGGACCAGAACAAATCTTTTGCTGTCATTTTCACAGAAGGAACAAGAAGGTCAGCAAATCAGAAAGCCAATGTACTTTCAGTAATTTCTGATTTTTCTTTTTCTCTCTAGATTTGTTTTCAGCAAAGTAGAAGTTTGCAGATTCCTTAAATGAATTTAAATTTCAGTGCATAGGAGATGCAGAAATAGATGATGAGATGTGTATAGGTAAGTCAACACAACATTGTTTGTCATAGCATTCAACATCCTAGAAAAGCCTTTCTCATGGGATGGAAACTCTCTAAGGTTAGTAAAGATGGAAGCCCACAGTGGTAGTGAAGAGACAGAGCTATGTGAGGGTGGGGTTGCTCTGGTCTCCCAGAGCTCTGATGTTGCCTTCCTTACCTTCCGGCACACAGGAGAAAGCTTGAAGTTGTGTAGTAGAACTCTCTTCTCCATTTGCCTTTAGTGCTGTTCTTCTGGCTGCATTTGC
>NW_007274254.1:0-329 GCF_000164805.1 Carlito syrichta | reverse complement strand
GTGGTCTCTGAGTCCAGCTCCACAGTGCCACCCCACGTTTACCATGGTATCTCTGCAAAGTACTAGCCCTCTCCATGTTCCAGCTGTCTTACCTGTGCGATGGGCTTAGTAAAGAGTCCTGCCTTGTTCAGTCATAGTGAGGAGAAAGTGAGCAAATGCCTCACACAACTCAGAACAATACCTGGTCCGTGGCAAGTGCTCAAGAAAGTCACAAGCTTTTATTATTATAAATACCCCATGGGTACCTGCATGTTCTGAGGTCTGAGGGGTGTATCTGTAAATGTATTGGTATCACCTAAAAAAAAGACTTTCATAGGAGAGACAACAGT
>NW_007274253.1:0-734 GCF_000164805.1 Carlito syrichta | reverse complement strand
TCCGTCGCCCAGACCGGAGTGCGGTGGCCGCTCCCGGCCACCGCAGCCTCGAGCTGCGGGGCTCCGGCGATCCTTCCGCTCAGCCTCCCGAGGAGCCGGAACTACAGGCGCGCGCTCACACGCCCGGCTGATTTTTTGGTTTATCGTAGAGATGAGGTCTCGCCGCCCGGGCGGGGCTCCGGCCCGCGGGCTCAGGCCATCCACTCACCTCAGCCTCCCAGAGGCGCGGGATGACAGGCTGAGCCACCGAGCCCGGCTCGAGGCCTCTCTGATAAGAAACCACTCTCTTCTCTTCCCGGAAGAACTGCTCTCTTGAACAGCGGAGAGAGTTGTCTCAGATAGCCACACCGGGACATATTTTTTGAATTATTTAGAAGGAGTCATTTCACGCCACACTTCAAGGCAAGTGCGGAGCAAAAGAGGACGGGCTGACCGGTTAGAGAAAAATACATCGGTTAAAGGGGAGACGAGAGGAGATGGTATTCAAAGAGAAACCAGCACCCGTCTGTTTCTGTGGGCCCATTTTACACCCCTCGCCGGGATCTGGTGGTCACGTAGCACGCAGAGCCTAGAGAAAGCAGAGGTTGGTGGTCACGTGGCCTCGAAGAAGCGGTCCGGGGATGATGATGATGATGATGATATGGCCCTGAGATGCAATTCTTGAGAAAACAAGTGTCAGCCCTCAAACTGCTAGTCACGAGATGTCGTTGAGCACAGAACCCGAGGATGCGACC
>NW_007274252.1:0-703 GCF_000164805.1 Carlito syrichta | reverse complement strand
CCAAAGTGCTGGGATGGCAGGTGTGAGCCACTGCTCCCCTTAATAGTTTGTATAGAGCTTAATCTCCGGCACTTTCCTGGATGGCAATGAGTGGGCTGGCAGTTCTACCCTCTAATTGCTTGGTCATTCTGGCAACCAGCCCCACCCACCCCAAGGCTGTCCAAAGGCCTCACCCCAGCACACCCCGTGAGCACAAATGTGAGCACAAACTTAGGGAAGGGAAATCAGTAGGGGCTCACTCCTATATTAGAAAACTCCAAGGGTGTTAGGATCTCTGTGCCAGAAACAAGGGACAAGTCCTTTATTTGTTTTATTATTCTACAAAGGAAGTCCACATTGCAGCCCGTGGGTCCACATTGCAGTGCAAGTCCACATGGCAGCATGTCGGTTTATGGCAGAAGCATTTTCTATCATGGGTCAGACCATGTTTTATCCACCTGTTCACCTTTGGCAGGACATGTCTCCCGCTTTGAGCTGTTGTGAGCAGCACTGCCGTGGAGGCTGGTGCCCGTGTTCCTGAATGTTCATTATTTCTTCTTCTGAGAGACTTGGTCTCCTGGCCTTGAGGACTGGGTGTAGGGGTGCAGTTTTGCTCTGTTGGACAAGGGAAGGGTATGGTGTCTCCTCCCTCCATCCGTGGGGTGTCCGTGGGATGGTGGCATCCACCCTCATCAGCTTTCCCCTCTCATCAGGACCCAGGATG
>NW_007274251.1:0-481 GCF_000164805.1 Carlito syrichta | reverse complement strand
AAAACGAAGATGGATTAGACATTGTGCCTGCCCTCAAGGGGGTGAAATAGGTAAATGAGAGGATGAGTGTGGATTGTGCTGTGACAGAATTGTCTGTAGGGACAGTGTAAATCACAAAGGAAGAAAGAGTGATGTCTCTCTGGACATTAACAGGCTAGGTTTTACTAAGAAGATAATGCTGGATGCCAGTTTTGAGAAGAAATAAAGTTTTTGAGTGGTCAAGATTAAAGTAAAATTCCCAGAAATTCACCCTTTGTGATGGAAATGTCCTATTGTTGGTCTTGTGTACCATAGGATTCATTAAATGATACTTTCTTTAAACCCCTTTTTTCCAAATCAGTACTTTTACTTGAGTAATTTATCCTTTTAGTCTGAGCATAAGTACTCTAGATTTTTTTACTCCAGTCTGTTAATTGTGGCAAGGGCCCCTTAGAAAACTGAGTAGGCACTTTGACACTTAGACAGAAGAGTTCTGAGGCAC
>NW_007274250.1:0-621 GCF_000164805.1 Carlito syrichta | reverse complement strand
TGCTTCCACACATAAGTGAAAGGGGCAGTTCCACCAAGATGTAAGAAAACCACTCCATTTCTCCAAGAGCACCTGTGTCATAGTAGAGCCAGGTTGCTTGCCAATTCTGCTGATGAGGAACAAAGGTTAAGGAGGAGGTCACCAGAGCTCACGGAGAGCCAAGGCCCCTAGTACCAGTACCAGAAAGAGGGAACAAATTCTGAACTAGAGAAAGAGCCCTGCTCTGTCCCTTCCAGACTGCATTATTGAAGCAGTGTCATATGGTTTCTCCTCAGCTTACTACTCTTCCTGCCATCATTGCCTTTCCCAAATGTGGACCAGAGGAGGAAGGTCAAGTATAAAAACAATGAAAACTCCCACCCCAACAGAAGTAACTTTATCTAATAAACAATAACAAAACAAAAAATGAAAACAGAAGAATCTGTCTTCAAGGATAACAAAAAAAGTGAAACAAATATGGGAAATCCCAAAGACTTAATGAGTTAACACCTAAAAAAGGGCTTCCCAGATTCCAAGCAATAGGACCCTTCCAAAATGACCTGATCCTGATGACAGACATAAAATTCAGACTATGGATGGCAAAGACATTCACTAAAATCCATGAGAATGTGGACGCACCCT
>NW_007274249.1:0-350 GCF_000164805.1 Carlito syrichta | reverse complement strand
CAATCCGCAATCACAGCTTTTTGTAGTGTCCAGATGCTAATTTGAATAAAGGTAACACATACTAATTCTACTTTTTGGGTTTTTTTGAGTTGGAGTCTCACTCTGTCACCCAGGCTGGAGTGCAGCTGCAGGCTCACAGCCACCACAACCTCAGACTGCCAAGCAGAGACGAGCCTTCCACCTCAGCCTTCCAAGTAGCTGGAACTACAGATACATGCAACCATGCCTGGCTAGTTGTTTTGATACATTGTAGAGATGAGGTCTCTACCAGTTGCCAGGCTGGTCTCAAATCTCCAGGCTTAGAAAATCACTAATGTGATTAACACTGTTCAGTATCTACATAAAATTGG
>NW_007274248.1:0-618 GCF_000164805.1 Carlito syrichta | reverse complement strand
ATCACAGACTTTCATCCTCTTCACATATGTACCTTTAACAGGGTTATCCCACCCTACTCTCCTAAGGGTGGGTGTGCCCTTTCTCTGGGGCCTGTGGGGTGGACTGGACTGGACTCATCCCAGGAGGCAGCATCTTCATGCATCCTGATACCATGTGGCATGTGGTCCAGCCTCCCCTTGTACCAAAGGTGCGGTCTCCTGGGACCCATCTCTTGTAACATGGAGCACTGTGGAGAAGAAAAGTTATAGACACAACTCTCCCAAGCAATGCTGGTCTGTCTGGCAGGTGGGCCCCTCTTCTGTCAGCTGGAGAACTTCAGGAAGCCTTCTTAGGGAGTGGCAAGGCCACTGTAGGGGATGGAGTTCCAACAAGAACATCCTGCTCATTTATCTGTAGAGTGCTTACAGCCGGGGGTGTGTCTACCAGCTCTCTGCCAGCACGTGGCTTTGTGGGAAGGTTGACCCCTCCCTGGGGTTGGTTTCTGGTATGGACTGTATTGACAATGTCTGTGCAGACCACATGGACTGTGAGGTGAAGGGCTATGGTGTGGGACAATCAGGCTCCATTCCATCTCCCATTACACTAGGTCACATGGACATCTGAGATAAAGCAGTCAG
>NW_007274247.1:0-648 GCF_000164805.1 Carlito syrichta | reverse complement strand
TCTTCCAGACAGAAAGCTCTCATTTATTCTAGCAGGTTGGAGAGGCTGTGACAGTATCTCCCAAGACAAGGACTCATGTGAGCTCCCATTGAGGCTCCAGGCAGTAGCGGCAATCTGCAGTAGCCCTCGCACACCCCGGGGACTCTCCTCAGATGGGCTGTTTACCACCTCAACCCCTCCACAGACACTCATCCTGAACACCCACTCGCGTAGGGCTCCTCCGAGACCCAGGAGGTAAGGTCGGGGGAGTGCGGTGCCTCATAACTATCTGACACTTTCATCCCTTTAAAGAACCCAAATAGGGTCATCATCAGAAAGCATTATGCTTTATGGACAAGTCCCACAGACAGGGACAAAATACACCCTCAACCAGAGTATGCTAATGTTGTGAAGTTATATATTCAGTGTGTTGTTTCTTCAGTTGCACGGAGGCGTAATTACTGTTAGGTCACGGTGGCTGTGTCCTGGGAAAGATGCAAAGAATTTCACAAGGGTCTCTGAGAAAAAGTTTGTTTAGAAAGTAAATTACAGAAAAACCGGTTTGGTCCACCTCCTCAAGTTTGAAGAGGGGTCCAAACACCGAAGAGATATTTGGTGCTGAGTGTTTGAAGCTGGGTGTTTCTAAGGCTTTCTCTAAGAGTTTGAGAA
>NW_007274246.1:0-445 GCF_000164805.1 Carlito syrichta | reverse complement strand
AATTTTATTGTAGAGATGAGGTCTCACCAAGTTGCCCAGGCGTGTCTCGAACCCGCGGGCTCAGGCAATCAGCTCACCTCAGACTCCCACAATACTGTGATTCCAGGCTGAACCACCGAGCTCAGGTACTTATACTTTTCTTAAACCTTTGGAGCTTCCGATTTAATCTTGGAAATAATGGTTCTGGACTATTGCTGGGTGGCAGAAGGTTGTTAGCGGCTTTCTTTTGATGCGAGCATATATGTGAATAATTCTTTTGTTTTCCATATTCTTCCTTTAAAGGACAGGTGTAAATGGATTTTCTTTAAAAAAGGATATATCTATATACTGTGCCTCAGGAATGAAAACTTTATATTTGGAGAACGGTCTTTCAGGGTCATGGTTGCATGAATTAAATATTTACTCAGCAACTTACTCTCTGTTGTAAATTGGCCAAAAGGAACCC
>NW_007274245.1:0-570 GCF_000164805.1 Carlito syrichta | reverse complement strand
GTTATACTTTAATCTTAAAGTATTAAGTATCCTCCCAAAAGACGAGTTGTTTTCTCATAATAATCATGGAAATGAGAAATGTACTATAATCGTAGGACAGGTGAGTATGATATATTCATTGCCTTCCAGAGGAGCCCACAGACTCTCTTCAGGCCTGCTGTGATTGTCCCTGTTTTTCTGGTGTGAGGCGTTTCTGTTTCGTTCTGGTTTATTTTATTTTGTTTTTCCGAGTGTTGTACGCTCTTCTTCACAGCTCTCATGATTCCCAAATCCTACTAAAGATTGGGTGGCCTAGAATTTTCGATGTTGTGAGGGAAAAAAAGCTGCACATTTAACCTAAGGGTTAATCATTGAAGATTGAACGAGTTATCGTTTCAAATTGTGAAGTGAAAATATTTCCCAAGATACGGCATTTATGTTCTACTACAAAATTCATTGTTCTGGGGATATGCGCGTGTGTGAGAAGGTGATGTGTGCTTGTGAGTGCGTGTTTCATCACCGGCCCTATCCCCAAATCAGCTGAGGGAGGGTGAGTCACAGACTTGAAGTCCAGCTTGCGCTTCAGGGCTG
>NW_007274244.1:0-741 GCF_000164805.1 Carlito syrichta | reverse complement strand
TCTTTGTGCCATCTGAAATATAGACTATCTTAAACAGTAAACTATCATTACCAGATATTCCAAAGGATTAAAACAAAACATGTCTCTTCAAAGGGATAACGAAGTAAAAATAAAGTCCCTTCTTTAACTTAAACTTGAAAGTAAATAATCAAACATTCAACATTTCCTAATCAAATGCAAATTTTCAGACATTTCTGCAAATTAAAATGACATCTTGAACATGAACATTAATATTGATAGATTTGAAAACTCAAAACAGTTAGGAACTAGATGATTTCTGCTTACAGCCTTCATTTACAACAGCTTGTTTTTTGCGATAAGTGCTGATTGTAATTTGTCTTAATTTTCAGACGTGTTTACATTCAAATTGAGCAGAAAATTTATGAGTAGTCATGAATCTCTATTTTAGTGTCTATTTTAGACTCGACCATCTTCTGGTGAGCTGTGAATTCATTCATGAAAAGAGAAGATGGCCTGTATAATAAAACACAAACTAATTTGATCTATAAATTTAATTACCCTGAATTACCAAACTAAAATGAGCTATCAATATCATCAACTTCACGGTCTGCCACGGGCATGACAAATCTACTGAGAAAGTTAGTTGTACTTCCAAGCGGCAGACCAGTCTGTTACTGATTGTGACTACCATGCTGAAAATAGACTGCTAACAATACTTGGCAAATTTAATATGCTTCTTCGTATTCACCCAAAATGTAGAGTAAGTTGGCCAGGAGGATT
>NW_007274243.1:0-698 GCF_000164805.1 Carlito syrichta | reverse complement strand
AGTAGCAGGAACTACATGTGTGCGCTACCACACCCGGCTCATTTTGATTTAATGTAGAGATGAAGTCTCACCAAGTTGAACCAGGCGGGTCTTGAAACCGCAGGCTCAGGCAATCCACTCACCTCAGCCTCCCAAAGGCGTGGGATTAGAGGCTGAGTCACCGAGCCCAGAGGTGATTGTTTCTTTCAGATGTGATACAAGTTGGACAGTTTTTTAGAAACACAAGTTGGTATTGCTTATATCATTTTTCTGCTGTTGCTCTCTTCAAGAACTGGAAGATTCATATTGTAATTTTTAAAAGGTCTTAGATAATCTATGTTTTTAAGTACCAATAAACTTTCACATTATTGATAGGATAAATTTAGCAAGTAAACCTCTGACCTTGTTTACAGTTCTTCAGGGATTACGTAAATAGCTAATTATTAGATGGTATCTCTGTATGTTGTGAATTGTGAGTGTTAAGCATTTGATCTTTAATTTGTTGTTGACTTATAATTTATTTCCCAGCTTTAAGATGACAGACCATTGGCTAAAGAAACCAGAGACATAATTCAAGAAATTTTAAAAATATTTTACTCTCTTTTAAAACTTTTATTTTATTGTCTTTTGTAAGGATGAAAAAGTAATAATTGAAAAATTAACATTAAATACAAAAAGTGGAATATATGTGACAAGTTTATTCTTTTTGATTTTCCCTT
>NW_007274242.1:0-770 GCF_000164805.1 Carlito syrichta | reverse complement strand
ATCCACTCACTCAGCCTCCCAAAGGCGTGGGATAGAGGCTGAGTCACCGAGCCCCAGAGTGATTGTTCTTTCAGATGTGATACAAGTTGGACAGTTTTTTAGAAACACAAGTTGGTATTGCTTATATCATTTTTCTGCTGTTGCTCTCTTCAAAGAACTGGAAGATTCATATTGTAATTTTTAAAAGGTCTTAGATAATCTATGTTTTTAAGTACCAAATAAACCTTTCACCATTTATTGATAGGATAAATTTAGCAAGTAAACCTCTGACCTTGTTTACAGTTCTTCAGGGATTACGTAAATAGCTAATTATTAGATGGTATCTCTGTATGTTGTGAATTGTGAGTGTTAAGCATTTGATCTTTAATTTGTTGTTGACTTATAATTTATTTCCCAGCTTTAAGATGACAGACCATTGGCTAAAGAAACCAGAGACATAATTCAAGAAATTTTAAAAATATTTTACTCTCTTTTAAAACTTTTATTTTATTGTCTTTTGTAAGGATGAAAAAGTAATAATTGAAAAATTAACATTAAATACAAAAAGTGGAATATATGTGACAAGTTTATTCTTTTTGATTTTCCATTATCAATAAACATCAACTAACATTTACTCGACCTATAACATTTATTTTCCTGATATAATTTATAAAATATGATGTATCTTTTACTTTATTACTCAGTTGAGTTAAAAGTACTTACTTAAAAATAATAGTGTCAAGAAAGCCCTACAGTGAGTCCTTGTATCGGGGAGCTCCACATCTGTGGAT
>NW_007274241.1:0-785 GCF_000164805.1 Carlito syrichta | reverse complement strand
ACCCTTCACTCGATCACATCCTTCCGAGACCAAGTCATGGCCCACTGCATAGGACAGTGGGTATGTGACTTCTACCTTGAGCCTCTCTCTTCCACACCGAAAGGCACATTTCATAAACTCCTTCAATGTACTGTTGGAGAGCACGAATCTGCTAAACTGTGTTTGTTCACTTTTGAATTCAGGTTTAAATTGTTCACTTTTGAGTACATAATTTTACAAAAAGTGAAAAGTGTTGGAAAAACATGGGAGGAGGAAGACAGGTCAGAAAGAAGAAGAGGAAGCATATATCTACGATGTTTTGATATCCCTTAGCTTAGATTCCCCCCATCTCCACAATTGTACAGGGTAGATTGAGATAACTGCTGTTACCTGGCACAGAGTACAACAATTTTTATGGAAATTACTGCATGTTTTTTCATCTGAATATAATTTACACTTGGAAATTTGAATTTCATATTTTGGTTGTCGAAGACTTTGGTTGTCCACCATTTAAGGCAAAGAAGCATTCATCATCAATAACTAGCAGGTTTCAGTAAAATGTTCTTAAGGCCATGGTTCCACTCCAGCAAATAACAGTTCACATTTCTCTGTACCGTGGGCTCTGGGCTGAGTTGGAGTCTCACTCTGTGATCCGCACCGGAATGCAGTGGCCTCTCCGGCCACCGCAACCTCGACCTGCTGGGCTCCATTGATCCTTCCGCTTCAGCCTTCCGAGGGCTGGCATTCCAGGCATGTGCGTCCACACCCGGCTGATTTCTTGATTTATTGTAGAGAGGAGGACTCCG
>NW_007274240.1:0-706 GCF_000164805.1 Carlito syrichta | reverse complement strand
GTAACATAACAAAGACACCTAGGCGCACGTGTTCACTGCAGCACAATTCACCGATGTGAAATCGACTGACATACCCCATCAACTAAGTGGATAATGAATATGTGGTGTATATATACACCATGAAATACTATACAGCCATGAAAAAGAATGAAATTGCGTCCTTTGCAGCAACATGGATGGAGCTGAAGACCATCATCCTAAGTAAACTGACTCAGAAACAGAAAGCCAAACACGTGGGAGCTAAATAGTCACAAGGATGGAAATAACAGGCACTGCAGACACTAATAAGGGGGGAGGGACCTAAGGTTCAGAAACTGCCTGCAGGGTACAACGTTCACTATCTGGGAAATGGGCTGCCTGAGACCCAGTTCCCACCACTACACAATATGTCCATCTGACATGTACTCATGTATACCCCCCAAATCTAAAATTTTTTAATTGAATAGAAAAAAAAGATCACCCCATCTATTTGAACACATATCTGCTCATTAAGCAACTTTTTAAATTTTTTTTTTTTTTTTTTGAGTTGGAGTCTCGCTCGGTTGCCCAGACTGGAGTGCAGCGGCCGCTCCCGGCCACCCGCAGCCTTGCCTGCGGGGCTCCGGCAATCCTTCCGCCTCAGCCTTCCGAGTAACTGAAGTTACAGGCATGCGCTACCACACCCGGCTGATTTTTTGCTTTATTGTAGAGATGAGGTCTCGCTGCG
>NW_007274239.1:0-417 GCF_000164805.1 Carlito syrichta | reverse complement strand
GATGACAAAATAAGGCACAAAGGAGTTCATTCAATTTTTGCCAGGCTATAGAGCTAGAAAGTAACAGAACCAACATGAACCCAGGCCATTGAAAAACTACTCTCTTGTTCTCTGTAATCATTCCCATGGTTATTAGCAGTACTTCCTAATTACACCTGCAGATAATTTCAGTATCTTGTCCTTGAGCTCATTTCATCATTTCTTATCCCATCCATAGTCCATATAGCTTTTCCTATGTTACTTTCCTTATTACACCTCCTTATAAGAAATCTGCACCAGTTTAAAAGAGACAAATACAAGGAAATATTTCAAAAATAAGAAATAATGCCCAATGATAAAGCTGACATGACTTTGATCTAGAAAACTGTTACAAATTCATGGTAGTTAAAATGTAGAGGTAGATATGAATTAACTCCC
>NW_007274238.1:0-512 GCF_000164805.1 Carlito syrichta | reverse complement strand
GAGCTCAACAAAAGTTCCAGACACTGGAAGGCTGAGCTGAAAGAATCGCCCGAGCCCAGGAGTTGGAGGCTGCAGTGTCTGTGACCGTCTACTCTGTGCGACAGAGTTAGACTCTGACTCTAACAATCAAAACCCCAAAATAAAGAAAACAAACCCTTGAAAAATGAAAAATGAGTAATGTTGGAAAAATCGTGAAGAAAGAGGCATTGCGTATGTTTATCCTGTTAGAAGTGTGAGTTAGGTTTTAAAATTGTGAAACGCTTTGGGGTTAGCTGTACATGTGCTAACAGCCTACAGTATAGAAACTGCAATCTTAGGAATACCTTTGAGAGAAATCATTCCCCTATGTAATGAAAAGACATGGACTATAACAGTTATGTCCTCATAGTTTCTTAGCTACGGTCTCAAAACCATACAAATGTTCATCCACAAGTTTGAAAAACATATTTGAGGGTCATCAGAAAATGACGAAAAATGAATAATGTACATTAACATGGTTGCATGTAGAAAAC
>NW_007274237.1:0-476 GCF_000164805.1 Carlito syrichta | reverse complement strand
TGATGCTCCGCTCCCTGCACGAGGCTCCCGCCAGGCAGGGCCACCAGGGTCTCCGGAGGAGTGGCTGGTGAGCTCGCCCGTCCTTGGAGTGCTGGCACCCGGCAGTCCCCAAATCCAGAAGCGGTGCCGTGTATACGTGCAGGTTCTGGTTCTTGTGTTCAGCAGAAGGTGATAGGGGTGGGAGTACAGAATCAGAGTGCTCCTTTACTCCAAACTTGGCGAGTGTTTAAAAATAGAATGAACATATCCTGGCTCTCTCCTGCTCCTGCTCCCTCGCTCTCCTTACCTCTCCTGTTATCCTTGAAAACACAAAGGTTTGAGTAGGAATATGCTTAGCCCTCAGAAAGAAGTTTAAATTCATGCTAAAGAGTCTTGAACTTCTTGTAAGACCATTTTTGCTGTTTTTGGTAAAAGGGAAGGGATGAAATTTGCTTTCAGCTTGACTTTTGCAGAGCCAGAGTTCTCCTGGCCGGCCA
>NW_007274236.1:0-444 GCF_000164805.1 Carlito syrichta | reverse complement strand
CAAGTCACCACGTACTGGGCATAAAACGTCCCCCGGCTACCTCTCAGTCTGCTCAGCTGTGTGCTTCTTGGAGGCCCACTTTGTCCTATTCATATCTGGATCCAGCATGCCCTTGTTTGGAAACAGAAGCCAATATTTTTATTTTTATTTATTTATTTATTTATTTATTTATTTATTTATTTATTTATTTTTGAGTTGGAGTCTCACTCTGTCGCCCAGACTGGAGTGCGGTGGCCGCTCCAGGCCACCGCAGCCTCGCCCGCTGGGCTCTGGCGATCCTTCCGCCTCAGACTTCCGAGTAGCCGGAACTACAGGCGCATGCTACCACGCTCAGCTAGTTTTTTTTGATTTATTATAGAGATGAGGTCTCACCATTTGCCCAGGCAGGTCTTTAATCCGAGGGCTCAGGCGATCCACTCACCTCAGTCTCCCAAGGTGCGGGAT
>NW_007274235.1:0-590 GCF_000164805.1 Carlito syrichta | reverse complement strand
AATTCATAGAAAAGATAAAGGATGGTACACTCACAAAAAGGAAGGCCAGCAGGGAAGTTAAAAATACAGCTGAAAGTTAGAGAGACCTGAGATAAGGAGTTATCACCTCCTTCCAAGCCTTGGGAGAAATGCACAGCTTAGGGATGCACCAGTTACTTATCCTGAGGGTGCAAGTTGTAGGTCCTGCTAACCGGTAAACGAGATCCAAATAACCTCTAGGCCTGCCAATTAACAATTCCCAAATACTGCAGTATCCTAATAAAGTGAAACACAATCTCTCTAAGGATTTTATAAGTATTTTAGTTCTGTTCATGATTAACTCAGCAGCTGAAAATCAGACACATGATCGTCTGAGCAATAAATTAGAGACCAATAGCTACTCGGCACAGTAGCCTCCCTCGGTTCCAGGGCGCCCTTGGATACCCAAATCTGCAGAGATGCTCAAGTCCCTCATATAAAATTCAGTAGTATTTGCAGATAACCTACACGCATCCTCCTCTGTGCTGTACATCCTGTCTAGATTACGTATAATACCTAATATAATGCAAATGCTATGTACATAGTTGCTATATTGTATTTTTATTTGGGTT
>NW_007274234.1:0-479 GCF_000164805.1 Carlito syrichta | reverse complement strand
TCATCATGAGATGCTGGTTAGGATCAGTCTCTTTCAATCAGATCACATATATAAATAAGCAACCACCCTTTGATTGACTGCTTAAGATCCTCAGAGGAAACACTGAATGTTTTGCTTTTCTGGCTGTCTTAGTGCTCAGAGAATGTTAATACAAATGAACTCAGCCATGTATTTGAGCAAGCTGTCACAGCAAAGGGATTTCCAAAGCTTTTTGATTAAAAGGTGTTTGAATGTAGGCATGATCAATTTATGGGCTGATGGTTTACTTCAGCAAATATAAAGATGTATTATCCCTTGAGGTTTGTTTTTAACCTCACTTTCACCTTCATTAATATTAACTTTGTAGGTCAGTAAATCTTGAACAGAAGCCAATATCTTCAGATTATGAGTTATTAATCTTAACCAACCTGAAAAATTGTGTGAATTTTTTTTTACTACAGAAAATAAAGACTTCTTTTTTCTCCTCTTTTTTCTTCAGG
>NW_007274233.1:0-520 GCF_000164805.1 Carlito syrichta | reverse complement strand
CAGGATATATTCCCAGGAGGAGGATTGCGGGGTCATATGGGTTGTTGATATTAGAGCTTTTAGGCATCGGCGGTCAAAAAATTACAGAAGCTTTCCACCACCGCACTCCGGTCTGGGTGACAGAGTGAGACTCCCACTCAAAAAAAAAAAAAAGTGAGGGTTAAGAGTATAGCCAGGCACAAGGCTCGATGGGGCTGAACCCCCTCCTGTGGAAACCACACCCTTTCCTCGGAGCCGGCACCGCCACCCTCCTACTAGAGGTTGCATTGCCATTCGTGTGGGCATCACCCAATGTGGGGCCGGATGCCTCCAGGGATATCCTGGAGGAGCCACGGTATCATCATACGGAGGGTTCTCCTGGTCTTCTGGATAATTCTGCTGCGGAGGTACCAGGGCTTCATTATAAGGGAGAAACTGCACAATTTCAGATCATCGAGCGGTTTGAGTATTACATTCAAAGGAGTAGAAAAAAAGGAAGGACGGATGAGGGATCCCGGGTCACAGGGGCATCGGTTTGAGA
>NW_007274232.1:0-326 GCF_000164805.1 Carlito syrichta | reverse complement strand
CAAGTCCCAGTGGCCAAACCATAAATGGTCCTATACCAGGGTGCCAAAATATATATATATATATATATATATATACAGACTTTATATATACAGACTATATATATACACATATATACAGACTTTAAGCGCTGTTATCTGTTTGTCTTTTTTAGTTCAATGGAATGAAGGGAGCAGTGGGTCATAGTGAGAGACTGTATGAAATCCTACCTCATGTTCATTGTATCTTTTATATATCCCTCCCTCACGTTCATTGTATTTTATACATCTCTGCCTCACGTTCATTATATTTTATGAAGTCCTAGTATTTTAAATCCTACCTCAGACCC
>NW_007274231.1:0-330 GCF_000164805.1 Carlito syrichta | reverse complement strand
TTTGTTCTGAGACCTCTATACTTAATGATGCCCTTAAGAACTAAAGTAATTTTTGTTTCATATTTTTTGGAAATAATAAGGATAACACTGGAACTTAATGGGCATGTCCTTTATCGATGGGCACTTCTCTATTCTAAACAATCTATTTATTATTAGCAAGGAGCTTTGGATATCACATGAAAATATTAATTTTTTAAAAAATCAGAACTGACAGATAAAATTAGAAATTGTATGGAAGATATAATTTTCGTGATCATTTTAGATTTTTACTTTTTTGGCAGAATATGCTGCTACAGAGAGATGTTTGGCCATGTGACTATAACTTCTATT
>NW_007274230.1:0-507 GCF_000164805.1 Carlito syrichta | reverse complement strand
GCTCATGTGAACCAACCAACCAGAGCTCACCTGAACCAACCAATTAGAGCTGGTTCACCTGAACCACCAATCAGAGCTCACTTGCCTTGGCAAAGAGGACCTCAGCTGTATCACAAGGCAGAAGGAATTGTAGCAACTCTTAAAAACTGAAACAAAGAAACCAGGAAGTCCAAGCACAATGCAGATTGTGCCATTTCTATTTTAGAAAATGATTCCAGCAAACATCTGTGAAGAACTTAAAAGTTTAAATTAGACTTTAAAAACACTGTCGTCCTTTGAAATACATTTTTTAAAACTAGCTTTTCTAAAATAATATGCTGGTCACTGCCTCGCTCTAAAAAGTGACTTGTTTGGCCTTTCTGTGGACACAGAGTCAGTAATCATTTGTTGAGCCGCAGGCACCATGTGCTGAGCTCAGGGACGCACAGACACAGGAACATCGATTACCCTAAGACCTTCTGCATGAAAGGTCCTGGGATCCTCCACCTTACAACATGCCCAAACCCG
>NW_007274229.1:0-813 GCF_000164805.1 Carlito syrichta | reverse complement strand
CAGTCCATTGAAATGGATATGAACATTTTGTTTTGCCAATATTCTTCAGTTGATAGGCATTTCAATTGTTTCTACATTTTAGCTATTATAAATATTGCTGTGATGAATTTTCACATACACTTTCGTGTATATACCCAGGAATAAAACTCTGGGTCATGTAGAAACTTTTGTGTTTACTCTTTTGCAGTATTGTCAAACTGTTTTCCTTACTGGCTGCAGCATTTTACATCCCAGCTATCCATTTTTTGTATCTACAACTTATACCCCTTGTTATCATAAAATCAACCCACAGCAGCTGTGTTGTAATAGCAATGGATTACCAACAGATGAGGGTCAAGTGATTGATGTTTGTACTAACAGCAGGTTAACCACATTAGCCCAGAAATCCTATTTGCCTCATTAAAATGTCATTAAATATTCTTCACGATTGCCATCATAAGTATAAGCTGTGTCATTAGAAGATGCTGTCCAAAGAGATCCTGGTTGTTACTAATGTTTACAAACCCCCAGGAGTCAGTCTCCCAGAACACTTCTAATCACAGTGCAAAAAAAGAAGGTGCCATGAGTCACTTGGAGAGAAAAGTGAGTCCCAGGGCAGCCACCACTGTGCTTGGGTAGGGTGTTGCTTAGAGTTGCTGGAAGTGCTTTATTTACCACCTTGAAAGGAAGAAACTCTTTCTTTAAAGGATTGGGGACTTCAATGATGGGAAGAAAATCCTCTGCTATGAGGTTTAACCAGAATCAAATAAGATTTAGTTCTGGATCTACTTTTAGAGATGGATCTAAACTTAGAGACATGACGCTATCCATCTA
>NW_007274228.1:0-658 GCF_000164805.1 Carlito syrichta | reverse complement strand
CTTCCTGAATGTAATAGTAATATGTCAGTAGTACTCTGGGTTTTTTCAATACATTGTGTCATTTGATCCTCAAAACAACAGATAAACGAATATCTGTCCCTCAACTGCAGAAATGAGACACTGTAGCTTAAAAACATGACAATGTGTTCAAGGTATATTGCTAAATCTGTTTAAAGAATTCTGGTGATCTATAGACCCTAATCTCATGTTGTTCATATTTTGCCCCTCTGCCTGCTTAAAATAAATATTCATGTCTAAGAAATGAACACTTACATCTAATGAAAAGTCAAAATGATATTCACAGCATAATTATTTGCTATTTCATGTACTATTTTATATCTACTGACATTTTTTTACACGTACACTTCGGCACAAATATTAACCAAATTGAAAAATTACCATAACTACTCTGCCAATACGTGTAGTTCAAATGAAAACAACTGGTCTACCATTGATTCTTTGGGGTTGACGATAACTTCTGTGTCTTTTACTATCAAATGAACTTGAAAACAGGAAAATTAAACTGTTGACAAAAAAAGGCTGCCTTAGAAATTTCCAATTATATCAATAGAGATATATCCTGATTAGATAAAAATATGAGAACATATGAAAGTTAGTACTTTAAAGATTATTAATATATACTGAAGGACTACAGAGG
>NW_007274227.1:0-491 GCF_000164805.1 Carlito syrichta | reverse complement strand
TTAGACAAGCCTCTCCCAGCATTTTCTTGCAGGGGGGTTGGGGGGTTGTTGATTAAAAAGAAGAAAAGAGAAGAAAGAGAAAATGGTGCTTAGTTTCTGCATCCCAGGATTCGCAAGGATCCAAGCCCAGATGCTGTGGCACCAACCACTGCACCAGGAGAGACCTGGCTGGTAGCACCCTAGCCCTCATTCAGTCAGCCTCTCACACACCCACTCGCTCACCAGCACACACACAACATTTTCCATATACTCACTCACTCACACGGGGACTCGCATAGTCTGATTGGCTCAGCCACCATCTTCCCTGTCTCTCCAAGTTTCTCTTTTTTAACAAATTCTTTGGTAGTGGACGATCTCTGATGTCAGAACTTGATTATTTTCCTGGTGAACAGTTTTTAGGCCTGTAGAGTTACACCTGAAATAAATTTCACCACAGAAAAGCTAATTTATAATGGCATTGAATTCAACACTTAATGAAGTAATAGTTATAA
>NW_007274226.1:0-558 GCF_000164805.1 Carlito syrichta | reverse complement strand
GTCATCTTGGTATTTATTTCCTGGATAACATTTTTTTATATTTTATTCTTGGGCCATTTCCTTGATGATTTCCATTGTTTGGGCTTAGGTCTGATTTTTAAATATTGTCTCTTTGGTACATGGGGAATTATCTGTGTTCTGCATTTTTCCTGATTTATGACAAATATCTTTCTTTGCTCTTTAGTTCCTTTATTCAGTGGCAGTGGGAAGGGCTTTTACTTCTGATACTTGTTCAGCCTTCTATTCTTCTGTAATCAAGGCTCTGAATTTGTTCTATTTTGAAACAAGGAACTGATCTCTTGGGCAGTTTCCTCATCCTTTTCTGGTCACGCCCTTTGTCCCATGACTGAATCAGGGTAGAGTTGGATGCCTGAGACTTGACTGACTGCATCATGATTACAGAACTAAATATTTTATAAAATGTAAAGGTATATGATACATTTTTGGCATCCTCAAGAGATAATTTGCAAATATTTGTAAGAAAAGTTCTATAATTTTTTTTTCAAAAATAATTTAGTTGTTTCAATTGTATAATTAAGTAAAACATATTTTAATATT
>NW_007274225.1:0-438 GCF_000164805.1 Carlito syrichta | reverse complement strand
AGGATCACAGAGTGAGACTCCAACTCAGCCCAGAGCCCACGGTACAGAAAAATGTGAACGGTTGTTTGCTGGAGTGGAACTATGGCCTTCAAAACATTTTACTGAAACCTGCTACTTATTAATGATGAATGGTTCTTTGCCTTAAATGGTGGACAACCAAACTCTTCGACAACCAAAATATGAAATTCAAATTTCCAAGTGTAAATTATATTCAGATGAAAAAACATGCAGTAATATCCATAAGAATTGTTGTACTCTGTGCCAGGTAACAGCAGTTATCTCAATCTACCCTGTACAATTGTGGAGATGGGGGGAATCTAAGCTAAGGGATATCAAAACATCGTAGATATATGCTTCATCTTCTTCTTTCTGACCTGTCTTCCTCCTCCCATGTTTTGAAAACACTTTTCACTTTTTGTAAAATTATGTACTCAAAAG
>NW_007274224.1:0-319 GCF_000164805.1 Carlito syrichta | reverse complement strand
TTCCCCTCCACTTCACAATAGTCTTCTAATCAGTCACAGTGCTTCTACTCCATCCCTTCTTACACTAAATACAGTGATTTTTTTGAAAGTAGGATTTATTGAGAGGACAGAAATGCTCCCACAGTGGGAAGAGACCCAAGGGAGTTGCTTAAGAAATTTTATAACAAATGAATTAAGATCATATCACTCCCTTGCTCAAGGAATTCCCACACTACTTAGAGAAATTTCCAACTCACCATGACTTTCAAAGGCTCCATATGACTGGACTTCTGTTCTGCCTCTTTGAATCCATCTCTTATCACTCTTTGCCGTCACTGTG
>NW_007274223.1:0-642 GCF_000164805.1 Carlito syrichta | reverse complement strand
CTGTGTCTCTTTCTCACATGATAGTTGATATGTATATCTGTTATAACTCTCACACTTCTCTCTTCTGCTATTTTGACTTAAGGATTTTATTATTTTAACTGTTGGTTTAGATCACGTTTGTTGTTGACCTTCTGACTTACACTGTTTATCGATTTTATTGCCCAGTCTCTGTATAGTTATCAGTTCTCTTTAGGGAATCTTTGTTATGTGTCTTTCTTCACCTCTTCCTGGTCCTGTGTCTCTTTGTCACCTGATAGTTGGTATGTATATCTGTTTTCCCTCTCGCACTTCTCTCTTCCTAACTCCCTATTGACCCCCCTTCCTCCATTATTTTCCTATTTTATATGGCCCCTTTTTAAATTTAGGGACCAAGACTGCATACTGCTGAACAGACAGACTGTAAAGCAGAGGGAAAAGTGAACAAAGCCAGAAGACCCTCATAAGGAAGAACAGGTCATTGCAGAAGAGAAATAAAAGCAACCCCACCTTCCCTCAAAAACAAAATTGTAGAGGGGGAGGGAAAGGGGAAGAGGGAGAAAAATCTACAGAAATGAAGAAAAACCGAAAGAAGAGTATGAGTCTCTCCCACACGCCTGAGAGAGCAGACACTGAGAAAACTGCCTTTGGAAAGCAAACAATGAA
>NW_007274222.1:0-705 GCF_000164805.1 Carlito syrichta | reverse complement strand
AAAATACAGCCGGGTTCGGTGGATCAGACAGTAATCCCTCACTTTGGGAGGCTGAGGTGAATGGATTGCCTAAGCCCGCGGGTTCGAGACCCAGCTGGGCAACTTGGCGAGACCTCATCTCTACAATAAATCAAAAAATTAGCTGGGCGTGATAGCGCTCACCTGTAGTTCCAGCTACTTGGAAGGCTGAGGTAGAAGGATTGCCGGAGCCCAGCAGGTCGAGGCTGCGGTGGCCTGGAGGTGCCACTGCAATCCAGAGTGAGACTCCAACTCGAAAAATAAAATAAAATAAAATACAATTTCAACATTAAACAGAACCCAAAAGTCATTTGCTGATTAGGGTTTGAAAATACTCTGAGTTCCCCCCAAATGCACTTTTTTTTCTGTGGGTTTAGAAACCAACCAATGATAGTTTACCTGGACATACCAATCAAAGATCTCCTGGACCAACCAATCAGAGCTCATGTGAACCAACCAACCAGAGCTCACCTGAACCAACCAATTAGAGTCAGTGCTCACTTGCCTTGGCAATGGGGACCTCAGCTGTATCACAAAGCAGAAGGAATTGTAGCAACTCTTAAAACTGAAACAAAGAAACCAGGAAGTCCAAGCACAATGCAGATTGTGCCATTTCTATTTTAGACAATGATTCCAGCAAACATCTGTGAAGAACTTAAAAGTTTAAATTAGACTTGAAAACACTGT
>NW_007274221.1:0-820 GCF_000164805.1 Carlito syrichta | reverse complement strand
TCATCTGATGGCATTTCTCCTCTCCTGGAACTCAAACGAATCAAATATAGAGCTTCAGAAAATGTTTTCCTCTCCTCCCTTTTTAACACATTTTTCTTAGCTTTGAGATAATTTTTCCATAGCTGTTCAGCTTGGAAGGTAGATGGTGCTAAGAGTTGATGTTTATTCATGTTCAATCTTGGGAAGAGGTGCTACTTTGTGTAAAGAAAAAAACAGATTTATCCTTGATTCACCACGATCTTTATGAAAGAATGAGAAAAAAGTAGAAAAGACAAAATTCAATGCAAACAAAATGTGATTTTATTCTCATTCTTTTGCCAACTTTTATATGCCTGACTTGTTACTTTTTGCTAATGTGCGGCCACTAATGAAATTCCAGTAATTAAATAGAAATAGATGGACTGTTAGCAGGAAAAAGAAAAATCAATGCATAAACACAGATATTGCATTTTCTCTTAATCTTCTAATGACTCTACTTTTTGTTTTCACTATTACCTGAGCTCATCTTCATAGTAGGATATGCATCCATGAAAGATTTTCTTCATTTGTTAAAAACTTTGTGGAGAATGAGGTCATTAAATCAGTCAAGTCTGCCCACTCCACTTTTTCATGGAGTTTGATCTCTTATCTCCTTGATACTAGGTGCTTGTGATAAGCAGTTTTAGGGGGAAAAGCAACTCAAAGCATATGAAAGCTGCCATCCAGAAATAAGTGGTAGAGAAACAATAGAACTTTGATAAAACCTAGTGTTTTCTCATACATTTTTTCTGTGTGTTTGTGCATTCATTTTTATGTTAGATAGACTTCTCTAATAAAAAAA
>NW_007274220.1:0-615 GCF_000164805.1 Carlito syrichta | reverse complement strand
GGGAGCTTGAAAGATGTTCTCAGATATAAGGTTAGTTTGGTAGTTTGCAACTTCTCACAAGAGGTGCGGAGCATCATGCCTGTAATTCCAGCACTCTGGGTGGGCGTAGGCAGGAGGATTTGCTTTTAGGCCAGCCTGGGCAACATAGCAAGACCCCATCTTTACAAAAAATAAAATAAAATAGCCGTACATGGTGGTGTGCACTTATAGACTGAGGCAGAAGGGTCGCTTGAGCCTGGGAGTGTGAGACTACAGTGAGCTACCATTGTGCCATCGCATTCCAGCCTGGGTGACAGAGTGAGCCCCATCTCTTTCAGTTATTTTTATTTTTATTTTTTGACACAGACAGGCTTCTTTATTCCAAGGACCGGATCTTGCAAGATCTAACATTTCCACCTCCAAGCATTCTCCACTTGCCTATCCAGTCTGCTTGATAGAAGTTGTGGTTCCTCCTCCCATCCTCTTCTGACTCCCCCCATCCTTCTTTATGACTGAAACTACGGGAAAGAGAGCAAATTAGCTTTCTCACTAGTGGCAGCCGCTAGTACTGACTTATCTCTGAAGTTTTATCCCCCAAATTCAAAACTCCTTCTTATTCTTCACCCCATCCCATAG
>NW_007274219.1:0-598 GCF_000164805.1 Carlito syrichta | reverse complement strand
AATGTCAGTAAAATTGGCATTACACTTTTAAAAATATTACTTTTTACATATATTAGGGAAACAGTGTGACCTGATGGTTGATTGGTCATCTTTTATATTTTATGTTGAAGAGCACAAGGCTAACATCAGATGTGATGGAGAACTATGGTACATAAAACTGTAAGCAACTATATGAAATAAGAATTGCCTTTATATGTCTTCTGTGACTTTGCTTGAGTAAGATAAAGTCTTATAGTCAGTTACAATACCTTGTTTCTTTGTGTGTTTGACTAGTTGTGTTTTGACTTATTTGTCAGAGCAGATAAGATCAAATAAGGCCTGAGTGCCATTGGCTTAGCTTAGATAACTTGATTCTAAATTACTTCATCATGGTATATCAGGGAGAACCAAAAAACAAAAAAAACAATTTTATAAGAAATGTGCTTTTATTCTTTAGTCATCCTTAAGATACTCTCTGTTTCATGCAGTACACCTGTTAAGACACTTTTTCCACAGACTCATTAATTTTGATGCCTTTTAGTACTTCTGTTGCTTTTTATTTCACCTCTTCCACATCAGCAAAATGTTTCCCTTTGAGGACTTTTTTTCATTTGGGAAA
>NW_007274218.1:0-477 GCF_000164805.1 Carlito syrichta | reverse complement strand
TCACATGCTCTCACTTATACATGGGAGCTAAATGAAGAATCCTCTCAAGTGGTGAAAACTAGGTTCCAAAAAAAAAAAAATCCCCAAGACACAGAAAATGTTATAAGGAACGCTGGAGACTCAGAAAGGGAGAACAGAAAGGGTAGAGGGATAAAAAATTACCTGTTGGGTACCATGGGCACACGTGGAGTTGGTAGGTACGACTGAAGCACAGAACACAGACTATTTACACCTCTTAAATTCATGGAAATAAAGGCCAGACACGGAGAGATTGTGCCTGTCATACCAGCACTTTAGGAGGCTGAGGCAGTAGGATCACTTAAGCTCAGGAGATCAGGTTGGTTAAAATACACAGATCTCAACACCACCAAAAATTTAAAACATCGGGCAGTTATGGGTGGAACACGCCATGGTCCCAGCCGCTGGAGAGGCTAAGGGGGAAGGAGTATCTGTGACTAGGAGATGGATGCTGTGGTG
>NW_007274217.1:0-320 GCF_000164805.1 Carlito syrichta | reverse complement strand
GGGCAACTTGGCAAGACCTCATCTCTACAACAAATCAAAATGAGCCGGGCGTGGTAGCACGCACCTGTAGTTTCAGCTACTTGGAAGGCTGAGGAGAAAGGATCACCGGAGCCCAGCAGGTAGAGGCTGCGGTGGCTGGAAGCGGCCACTGCATTCCAGTCTGGGTGACAGAGTGAGACTCCAACTCAAAAAAAAGAAAGAAAAGAAAGAAAGAAAGCACACTGTAACATGCTTTGCATGTGACAACATTCTTCATAAATTTTAATATCCTATGAATGTGTGGAAGCGATATTTGTCAACAAGAAGAACCGCATCCCCAG
>NW_007274216.1:0-392 GCF_000164805.1 Carlito syrichta | reverse complement strand
ACACCAGTCTGAGCAACTCGGTGAGGCCTCGTCTCTACGCTAACATTTTTAAAGTAGCTGGGCATGATAGCACGCACTTGTAGTTCCAGGCTACTCATCATTCGAAGGTGGAAGGATCACCGGAGCCCAGAAGGTGGATGCTGGAGTGGCTGTGAGAGTGTGTGCCGCTGCATTTCAGCCTGGGTAAAGGAAGGAGACTGCAACTCCAAAAAAAAGTGGCCTTACGGGAGTATCGTAGAAGGCCAAACAAGGTCGGCTGAACGGTTGTCGCTGTGATGGTTGTCCTTCCTTCTGGAGAATGTGATTTATTCCTTATTTGTCTACCCTTTCAGAATGGAACACGTCTGTTCGGGAGCTCCTTAAGGGAAAGACATGGAAGAGAAACCTCAGCG
>NW_007274215.1:0-313 GCF_000164805.1 Carlito syrichta | reverse complement strand
AGAAGGGAATATGCCATGTGATTCAAATTATATAAACACTCTTAAGGTGACAAAACTATAGTCACTTTAGGGATGGAGAAAATACTTTGGTTGCCAAGGGACAGGGGATTGGAGGAGTGAGATACAAATATTAATGTAGGGAGATCCGGTGATGAATCAGTTCTGAATCTTGGCTGTGGTAGTGCCTAATCAAATGTACACATGTGACAAAATTGCACAGGACTACACACACACACGTAACTTAAATGGTGAAAAAATTGAATAAGTTCTGTAGTCTAGTTAGCCCTACTACACTCATGTCAGTTTCCTGGCG
>NW_007274214.1:0-622 GCF_000164805.1 Carlito syrichta | reverse complement strand
GACCCCAAATCAGAGGACCCAGACAAGCAGAGAAAAGCAGATCTGCTTAAACTGCTTGTCATTCTCCAGGAAGAGACTTCCATTGCCCTGCACACCTAGCATCAAACTTTACATTATTTCCTAAGGCCAGGTATTGCAGCGTGCGGGGAAGTTCAGGGTCCCTGTTCCCTCCAGCTCTCGCACCTGGCACCGCAGGTCGCACAGGGAGGCTCTGAGCGCCCGCCCCTCAGAGACACCGGTTCCATTACTGGCTGAATACTCTGTAGGGACCCAGTGCCACTCTCATCATTTACAGCCTGCCTTTTGGAACTTTGGAGCTCTGGAACTCCGGGTCCACCCTGGCTGAGGCACACAGCGTCAGACCCCAACCCAGAGGACCCAGACAAGCAGAGAAAAACAGACGTGCTTAAACTGCCTTGCCATTCTCCAGGCAGAGATTTCCATTGCCCCGCCCACCTAGCAACAAACTTTATCTCAGATATTATGGCAACAGTGTGAAACAGGAGACAAAGCCCCACCCTTATGTTGCAACGAAAAACAAAAGGCAGAGGCTGGAATCGGAGATCACAGAAGTGACTCTAGTTTGATGGCTTATTTTGACCTATGATTTTATCATTGAAAC
>NW_007274213.1:0-610 GCF_000164805.1 Carlito syrichta | reverse complement strand
TCACTCACCTTAGGGGACACCCGGAGGTCGCCTCCATCGGCTGCCTGGCGATGTCTCGGTGTCTCACATCAAGGCTCAGGTGGAATCTGCCGCATGTGTTTCCATCCCGGGCGCCCACATCGCGGGACTCTGTGAAGCAGCCCTGAAGCGCAAGCTGGACTTCAAGTCTGTGACTCACCCTCCCTCAGCTGATTTGGGGATAGGGCCGGTGATGAAACACGCACTCACAAGCACACATCACCTTCTCACACACGCGCATATCCCCAGAACAATGAATTTTGTAGTAGAACATAAATGCCGTATCTTGGGAAATATTTTCACTTCACAATTTGAAACGATAACTCGTTCAATCTTCAATGATTAACCCTTAGGTTAAATGTGCAGCTTTTTTTCCTCACAACATCGAAAATTCTAGGCCACCCAATCTTTAGTAGGATTTGGGAATCATGAGAGCTGTGAAGAAGAGCGTACAATACTCGGAAAAACAAAATAAAATACACCAGAACGAAACAGAAACGCCTCACACCAGAAAAACAGGGACAATCACAGCAGGCCTGAAGAGAGTCTGTGGGCTCCTCGGGAAGGCAATGAATATATCATACTCACCTGA
>NW_007274212.1:0-524 GCF_000164805.1 Carlito syrichta | reverse complement strand
CTTTTCAAAGGGGGTATTATCAGGAGTTCACTAGTTACCTTCAGGGTGACCTCGGGTGAAGACTTTACCCCTTAAACCCTTGGTTTTATCATCTGTATCATGGAAGAAATTAATGTATGTCTCATTCTATTTTTGTGCAACTGAACTGAACAATGCCCAGCATCTTAAATAATAATTATATCTTAGTTGCCTTTTCTTTCTTACCTACAGCTAGGTGAATGTGTTGGTCTCCTCTCAAGAAGAGATTTTGCAGGACAGGAACCTCATGTGATTATTCTGTTGCTATAGAACATAATACCTACTCAGTAATTATTGAATTAAAATTTTCAGTCCAAATCTCTGTTAATTCCCTGGGCTTTTGACTCTTACTTGTTGGCTTAGGTTCTCTAAGCTTGCCAGATTGGGAACTGTGCCCAGCCTCTTAATAGGTAAAATATATGGAGATTGACAGATATTAGACACATATCTGGAACAGATACTGCCAAATGAAAATGCTATCTGGGCCACGCTCGGTGGCTCGAGTG
>NW_007274211.1:0-712 GCF_000164805.1 Carlito syrichta | reverse complement strand
AATGTTCTTGATTTTTATTGCCTCGATCTGTCAATTTCTGATTGAAGCAGGTTACAATCTCCAACTATGATATTGGATACGTGAATTTCTCATTAAAGTTCAATCAGTCTTAATCTTATGTATTTTGATACTCTGTTGTTAGGCACATGCATGTTGAGGATTGTTATGTCTTCTTACATTAGTAACCTTTTTATCATTATGTAATACTTGTCTTCATTTCTGATAACTTTCATTTCTCTGAAGTCTGCTTTGACTGAAATATAGCTACTCACTCCCGCTTTATTTTGGTTAGCGCTAGAATAGTATACCTTCTCCATTCATTTATTTTTAATCTATATGTGTATTTATATTTAAAGCATTTTCCTTGTAGACAACATAAAGTTAGGTCTTGTTTTTTCACTCACTCTGTTAGCTATTTTAAATGGTACACAGATTGATATTTAATTTGATGAATGATATTGTTGGATTAATATTTAACGTATTTATTATAATTTTCTATTTGTTGTTCTTATTCTTTGTTTCTATTTTTTGTCTTCCAGTTTGTCTTTGCTTTTCCTGGTTTTGGCTGACCATTTTATATTTCATTACCTTTCATTTTTTAACATATTATTTATGTTTTTAAACTTTTTTAGTGGTTGCTCTAAAGTTGGTAATACATCTTTACAATTAATTCAACTCTACTGTTTTCTGTCCCTTCCTCCCTTCCTCCCCC
>NW_007274210.1:0-574 GCF_000164805.1 Carlito syrichta | reverse complement strand
GCCATGCCACTTAAAACAATGAATTGCACAGTTGCCATAACGACAGCCGGGGGACTGAAGCAAGCTGAAAGTTACTGCACATACAAAAACCAAGAACGTTCTGCTTGACCAAAAGCAACATAATACAACTATTATCACAGTTATAACGTCTAATCATAACCCCAAATGAAAGTACATACTGGAACAAAAGCTAATCAATCAGTTTACCAGGAAATAACAGCTAAAAAATCTTAAGAAGAAAAACAGTTTAGAAAGAAAAAGAGATATAAAATAATTCTGCTGTGCATTTTTCATAGGATATAATAAGATTTTATTTTAGACTGTCACTTCCTAATATTGAAAATTATGTTGTCTTATAATACACTGGTTACTATTCATATGTACACATTTGATATTATATCCTTGTCTCAGAGGCGACCTTCTGAATAGGCCTTCATAGGCCTCAGCTGTGTGGTTACATATGTTGGCTCCCAACAGATCATAGCTTTTAATGGATTCTCACAGGGATCGAGTGAAATGGTGATCATTTGAGGCATGCTTTTTAGTCATCCCCCTCTCTGTGGGAGGCAGCGGA
>NW_007274209.1:0-655 GCF_000164805.1 Carlito syrichta | reverse complement strand
GCTTGCACTTGGGAGGTCAATTCTTTTAAACAGAAATTTAAATACTTCCTTTACCCTCCAGGGACTAATTTCAATTTTATGAGGGCCAGCTACAAATGCTAGGCTGTTGTTCATTCCATTACACTGTGTTTTCCTGCTTGTTTGAAGGAAGACTCAAAGTAAGGTTTTACTTTTAAGAGTAAACAAATCAATGCCTATATCACTAAAACCCTGTTTTTAGTGTCATCATGCTGTTTTTCTTTCTTCTTTCTTTCTTTTTCTTTCTTTCTTTTTGCTTTCTTTCTTTATCTTTCCCTTCCTGCCTCCCTCTCTTTTTCTTTGACTTTTTTTTCTGAATAGTGTTGGGTGAATATTTTAATCTACAAAAAAATCTATTCCTTGGTTTGAGAAGTAACTTTTTATAGTGCAGCCAGAGTATATTATAAATATATATTGTAAATATGTTGTATGTGTGTCAATATGTGCATATATGTATGCTTGTGCCTGGAAGAGGATTTAGTCATTTTGCTTTGGTTTGACATTGGGAATTGCATTCACCCAACTTGCACACTTCAGCACACCTCTGTTCATCATACCCTTCATCTCCCTTTTACCTGATCAGTTCCTTTTCTCTCTCAATGTTCACTTTAGATACCACTCCAGGAAGTTCCCGAAG
>NW_007274208.1:0-542 GCF_000164805.1 Carlito syrichta | reverse complement strand
TCCCAAAGCGCTGGGATCACATGCTGAGCTACCGAGCCCAGCAAGAAATATTTTTTAAGGATCATGTATGAATCTAGACTGTATCTCAAAAGTATTGATCTCTTAGACAAGATCATATGTCTATACTACACTATTCTTTATCTTGAGGGCATGTGACTCTACATACATATGCATGTAGCATACGTACACATGTGTATTTATATTTGGAGGTGTTTTCTAAATAGGAAGAGGCAATGAACAACCATGTTGTTCTTTCAGACTTGATCCCCAAAACTTTTCCTTTCTTCCATTTATGGTGGAATCTAGGAAAGAAAATACCGTCATTAATAGAAGCTGTGATAATGACACATGAATACAAGAACTTTGTACTTGCAAATTAATCTATGGGATTTTTGGCTGTGTCTATTACCAAAATCGCTACTCTTTAATCATAAAACACAAACAAGGAAATATGATCCTTGTCTGTCCCGCAGGTTTAGCTCATGTGAGAAAAAAAGTCTAATCAATAGTCTGCAAATGAGTACAAAAATATATTTAGAACG
>NW_007274207.1:0-348 GCF_000164805.1 Carlito syrichta | reverse complement strand
CTGAAGCCTCTCTAGGTAAGGAGTCTGCACTAACTTTCCCTTGAAGAGTGAAGACACATCATTCCCTCATTCATTTACTCAAGAAATAGTTTTGTGCAAAATAAAACAGAAGGATCCAAAGCAGAAGAATGGTCAGTGCACTGCACTCCAGCCTGCAACAGATTGGGACCCCAAATCAAAAAAATAAAAATTAAAAAGAGAGAGAGAAAAAAAGCCTAGGACCTGATGACATCACAACTGAATTTTTCCAAGCAATTGAAGAACTAATATCAGTTTAATTCAAATTCTTCACAAAAATGGCAGAGGAGGGAACAATTTCCAACAGACTATATGAGGCCAGAATTACTC
>NW_007274206.1:0-703 GCF_000164805.1 Carlito syrichta | reverse complement strand
CTTGACAAATCATGTTTACTTTCAAATCCATTCCCTTCTTTTTTCTCTATGCATTACTCAGCATAAATTGAAAATAAAACACAAAAAGAATTATAGTTCAACTGAAATATATTCATTTACACATACACCTGCAAGTAAGGATGCTTCTATTAAAAAATAAAAAGAAGAAAAGCTACCTTGAAGAAAAATAAACTAATCCTAAATTTAAAACTCTAAATCATATGAAAACTATTGCCTTTTAAAGTTACTAAAAAGCAAAAAAAGATTCATCTGTCCAAGTAAGGTGCTCCTGCCTATAATCCCAGCTACTCAGAAGGCCCAGGTGGGACGATCACTTGAGGACAAAAATTTGAGAACAGCTTGGGCAACATAGCAAAACCCCATTTCTAAAAAAATTAAGAAATAAACAAAAATTAGTCAGGTGTAGTGGCACTCACAGTAGTTCCAACTACTCAGAATGCTGAAACAGGAAGATCACTTGAGCCCAGGAGTTTCAGGCTGCAGTGAGCTATGATCAGGTCACTGCACCACATGCTGGACAACAGAGCAAGACCCTCATCTTTAAAAACTTTTCTAAAAATAAAAATTGGCCAGGTGCCATGGCTCACACCTGTAATTTCAACACTTTGGGAGGCCAAGGCAAGAGGATTGCCTGTCCAGGAGTTTGAGACCAGCCTGAGCAACATGGCAAGACCTCATCTCG
>NW_007274205.1:0-679 GCF_000164805.1 Carlito syrichta | reverse complement strand
CACTGGAGGCTCATTCAAGAGTCTGCCTTGTGTGAGCTCAAGAAATCTGTGATTCTAACAAACACCCTGATCATTCTTGGGAGTTGGCAAATCTGTAAAACACTGGCTTGAGCCAAAGGATGCAAGTTGTTAATTGTTTGATTTCAGCCACATTGAGGTATGAATAAAGGAGACTTTTTAGGGACTGGAGGAGAAATAATTGCCCCTAAGTTATTTATTAACAACATAATTCAGCAAAGTCCTCTCACAGGCTTGGCAGTGTCCTGGTGCTAAAGATACTTAGTGGAACTGGGTATGAGATGAGTGCTGTATCTGACATAGGTACCCATATGGGAGAAGGATGTGTGCCTCTGCTTGGGGATTCAGGATTTTCACAGAGGACGTGGGCTGGGAAGTGGATCATTTGAGATGAGAAGAAGGCTGCTCGAAGGGTGGGCTCTTCCGAGAGGTGAGCAGGTGTGAGGGCCAGCAGGAGGCAGGAAGGCAGGGGAGCACTGGGTTTCCATGTGGCTGGTGGGGAGGGTCGATTGGAATGAGATGAGCAGCTTTATCACCAGGAAGACAGGTGATGGTGGATGAGGGCCTGTGTGTGTGTTCTGTGTGTGAGCAACAAGCAGCGAGGAAACAGGAAGAGAGAGAAGATCACAGTTGCTTCTGGAAAGATAAGCGATACAGCAGG
>NW_007274204.1:0-323 GCF_000164805.1 Carlito syrichta | reverse complement strand
GTGACACAGACCCTCAGACTATTGCAAGAAGGAATAAATTATAGTGAGTTTTTGGAAAGTCCATGCCACTCTATATTCAAATATTGTATTTCTTTAAATCTTGTTATTTGTCATAATGATATTTGATGCCAAAAATATCGTGTGTAGTAATATGTGTTTACAATCTTATGCTAAATTTAAAAAAAAAAAGGTAATATTGATAGAACCTTCTTTTCAGACCTGTATGTCATTTATACATTTCACTGGATAGTTTAGCTATTAAAACTATCCACCATAAACCAATGACTGACTATTCTACTTGGTAGTACTCAGCTGGCAGAATA
>NW_007274203.1:0-631 GCF_000164805.1 Carlito syrichta | reverse complement strand
AAGACCAATAGTTTGCCCCTGAGGAAAATAATTTTATTAGCAGGTAGCAAGTGAGACAAAGAAATCTTTTCAATTGAGATAAAATAATGATGGAGCTAGAGATTACGCTGCTTTAGATTATTAACTAAATGCTTCTTCATCAATAAATAAATAATATTTGGTCCCAATGTTGACTGTCAAGGCAAGTAGTGAGAAAAGTCATATAAAATGAACTTTTAAGTTTTGAACTTTTAAGTGAAGCGATTCTAGCAAATATCTCCAAATGGCATAACAAACGTTTCAAAATAAGACTTTATTTTTTTAAAAGGACATTTATTCTAAAGGAAAACGTTGAAATTGGGCTTACTCCAAGGAAAAACTATTTTAAAACATTTCATAGATCCCCAGTTAATTTTTTCCTTATTTCAGATGGAAAAATGTCTTTTTAAATAATGTGTCATACTGACCCCTCATTATCCTCTCAGAAGCCTATGCTAGCTATGATATCCTAGGAAGAAATTAACAGCATAGGCAAAAACATATCAGCAAAAGTTAATTCATATATTCTTTAGGTTAAAAAAGCAATGTAAGCTGGCCTCGGTGGCTCAGCCTGTGATCCCAAACCTTTGGGAGGCTGAAGTGAGTGGATTGG
>NW_007274202.1:0-723 GCF_000164805.1 Carlito syrichta | reverse complement strand
TTTTTTGAGTTGTTGATAATTGCCATTCTGACTGGAGTTAGGTGGTATCTCAGTGTGGTTTTGATTTGCATCTCCTGATGATTAGTGAGGTTGAGCATTTCTTCATGTGTTTGTTGGCTGCTCGAATGTCTTCTTTTGTGAAGTGTCTGTTCATGTCTTTTGCACATTTTATAATGGGGTTGTTTGTTTTCTTCTTTTCAGTACACTTCAGTTCCTTGTAGATCCAGGATGTTAAGCCTTTGTCAGACCTAGAGTTGGCAAATACTTTTTCCCAGTCTGTAGGCTGTCTCCCTGCTCTCTTGATGGTTTCTTTGGCTTTGCAGAAGCTTGTCAGTTTAATAAGGTCCCATTTGTCTATCTTCTCTCTTAAGTCCTGTGGGTTTCAGGTTTTGTACAGGAATTGGATGCCAGTTCCGATTTCCATGAGAGTATTTCCTTCCTTTTCTAAGGTTCTTATGGTTTGAGGTTTTACACTTAGGTCTCTGATCCATTTGGAGTTAACCTTTGTGCATGGGGATAGATAGGGGTCCTGTTTCAATCTTCTGCATGTGGTCAGCCAATTTTCCCAGCACCATTTACTGAATAGGTTCTCCTCTCCCCATTGGTAGGTGGTGGGGGCTTTGTCGAAGATGAGTTGGTTGAGAAATTGAGGTTTTGCTTCTGGAATCTCAATTCTGTTCCATTGATCTATATGCCTGTTCCTGTACCAATACCAAGCTGTTT
>NW_007274201.1:0-791 GCF_000164805.1 Carlito syrichta | reverse complement strand
CTGGCTACAACAGGATGGGATTGCTTCCCTCTTAATAAATAAGTGGGGAGCTCCATGGAGCTGCAGCTCTGCTTAGCTTCACTGGAATCATCAACAGTTCACTCCAGACTGGAGCTCAGGGGTCCTAACAGTCACTTTGACTTCTTTCTAGCACCCAATGGGGTAGTGTTGCCTATTGGTTGAAAGTGTGGTCTCTGTGTCCAGCTCCACAGTGCCACCCCACGTTTACCAAGGTATCTCTGCAAAGTACTAGCTCTCTCCATGTTCCAGCTGTCTTACCTGTGCGATGGGCTTAGTAAAGAGTCCTGCCTTGTTCAGTCATAGTGAGGAGAAAGTGAGCAAATGCCTCACACAACTCAGAACAATACCTGGTCCGTGGCAAGTGCTCAAGAAAGTCACAAGCTTTTATTATTATAAATACCCCATGGGTACCTGCATGTTCTGAGGTCTGAGGGGTGTCTCTGTAAATGTATTGGTATCACCTAAAAAAAAGACTTTCATAGGAGAGACAACAGTTGGATCTATTCAAATTAGATATGTAGTGAGCACAGGGATTCTTTTGGAAATGTGGGTGACAGGAAGAAGTCCAAATTCAGCAAATACAGAGGGTGCAAAAACTGTATACCCATTTTAAGAAAGGAAAAATATATACTGATAACAAAAGATGAATACAAGTCACATTTGACTTCTGCAATTACTAGAGATGCTCAGCATGGTTACCATAGTGTCCAGACACTTCTGAAAAGTACTTTGAAAAGTAATACATAGAAAACATCTCTGAAAATGTGTAT
>NW_007274200.1:0-788 GCF_000164805.1 Carlito syrichta | reverse complement strand
GAAAATTTGTTTCCCATCCTCTTACTTTGAGTCTGTGTATGTCCTTTCTAGTGAGATGGGTCTCTTGAAGGCAGTATATTGTTGCCTGGTGATATTTTATCCATTTTGTCATTCTATGTCTTTTCAGTGGTGCGTTTAGTCCATTCACATTCAGACTAATTATTGAAATGTGAGAGTTCATCCTTATCATGGAGTTCTTATTGAGTTATTGTTCTTCCACTTGGTTTTTTCTTTTTTTTGTCTTTCTTTTGCTTTTGGGGTTGGTTCGTGTATATTTTATTCTTTTCCCTGTACTCTTGTGAAGAACGTTGTTCTTTTTTCCTTTTCTTCTGTGTTTAGTACTTTCTTGAGTGTTTCATGTAGAGATGGTTTTGTGGCTGCATAAGTTCTTAGGGATTGGATATCTGGGAAAGATTTTAATTCTCCCTCACTGATGAAGCTTAGCTTGGCTGGGTAGGTTATTCTTGGTTGAAATTGTTTATCCTTTAGGACTTTGAAGATAGGGCTCCAAGCTCTCCTAGCCTGCAGGGTTTCTGCAGATAAATCTGCTGCTATTCTGATTGGTCTTCCATGGTGGGTGATCTGGCCTTTTTCTCTTGCTGCCTTTAGGATTTTTTCTTTTGTGCCTACTTTATTTAGGCGAATTATTATGTGTCTAGGAGTTGGTCTTCTCATTTGTTGTCTTGCGGGGGTTCTCTGAATCTCTTGTGTTTGAATTTTTGTATCACTGATTAGATGAGGGAAATTTTCTTGAATGATCTCGTGGAAAGTTTGTTCCAATGTGGTCG
>NW_007274199.1:0-515 GCF_000164805.1 Carlito syrichta | reverse complement strand
TAAACTAATTTAAAAAGTTTTTTCTCCCAATTTTTGGTGGTTAGTTGGTGTTATGCACATTACCTAATATGTTGTGTACTTTTACCTGCTCCAGTGAGTGAAAAATGACCCATTCTATTAATAACAACTTTTAATTTTCACAAGTTTGGTCTTTTGAAGTAATTGCTAAAGGGGCAAATTGCATTGTTCTTTAATCGCAAATTGAGGGAGACTGGGGAGATTTGTTAATTCTTTTATTTTATTCTTCCAGTAAACTTTATTTTTATCACATTAAATTATATTTTTCAAGGCCCCAAGGTATCCATACATTTTGGATAAGGACATTCCCGATTTGTTTTCCTCAACTTAGGGCTTCATACTTTTGAAAAATGCCTCGAGAAAAACCCACTTAGCAAGAGCAAGATCTCATGGAAAATAGAGATTTAGAAGCAAATAAATAGGACTTTAAATATGTGCTTAAAATAAGGTAAATAAGGATATTACTTCCAGAGGAAACTAGAATAAGGATTACTTGC
>NW_007274198.1:0-583 GCF_000164805.1 Carlito syrichta | reverse complement strand
TAAAGGTGGCAATATTTTAATGATCATAATAATAAGATAAATTATTGCATACAGCACTTTAACTTTCAAAAACATTAAAATGTTTCCTATGTCTTTCTTTTTTTATCTTATAGCAATTCCATGAGATTTGGAAGACATCTATTCTTGTGCAGTAATTTCAAGTTCATTGTTTGAAAATGGTTCAAAGCCGGGTTCGATGGCTCAGCCTGTAATCCCAGCACTTTGGGAGGCTGAGGTGAGTGGATTGCCTGAGCTCATGGGTTCGAGACCCACCTGGGCAACTTGGTGAGACCTCATCTCTACAATAAAATTAAAAATTAGCTGGGCGTGGTAGCGCACGCCTGTAGTTCCAGCTACATGGAAGGCTGAGGCAGAAGGATCACTGGAGCCCAGCAGGTCGAGGCTGCGGTGGCCGGGAGCGGCCACTGCACTCCAGTCTGGGCGACAGTGAGATTCCAACTCAAAAAAAAGAAAAAAAGAAAATGTTTCAATAATGTTGATTCACTCTGCTTCTTTATTCTATGATTTCTAGTTTAAGGCATTACTAAACTGCATTAATTACATGTCTACCTAAATAAATGGA
>NW_007274197.1:0-622 GCF_000164805.1 Carlito syrichta | reverse complement strand
TGTTTTATGAATTGGGATGAAAAAATATGTCTATCATTTTTCAAGACTCTGATTACTTTTTCTAACTGACTTTAGCATTTAATTACAAATGTAGGCAACAAAGCACAGTAATATTAGAAGTAACTGGGACTTTTGTCACCAACAGAATTTGCAGACTTTTTATATTACATTATAATTGTCACTGATGCCTCACAATATTCTCTATGCTTGTAGCCTCTGATAATTCAGTAGTTACTAGAACTGCTGCTAGTACTTCTAATATAATGCATTAATTAAGATGCACATATATTCTTACATCAAAAATGTGCTTTTTTCAATTATAGTTTTTGTATACTACAGCAACTGCCTTTAAATATAACTGCTTTCTCTTTCAAGCCTATATGTTTTATTTTGTGCACTTAAAAAGACAATTCTAAGAAAAGGTTTATAGGCTTCATTAGAGTGCACTTAAAATTTAGAAACTCCTATTATAATAAGATTACACCCAAGTGACCAATCCTTCTCTTTCTCTGTCTTTTCTTTCCATTAAGAGATCTTGGCTCAGAGATTTTTGCTTCAGTTTAATAAGAACTGGAAAATATTAGTTGCATTGGATGATTCTCTTTTCTTGCTCTTCTGTCTC
>NW_007274196.1:0-601 GCF_000164805.1 Carlito syrichta | reverse complement strand
AAGGACAAGGACAGAGTTGCATATATGGCCTCAGGAAGATGGCACACGTGGGGACATGACCTCCCTCGAATGTCTCACTGCCTTCGGAGATTCATCTCGCATGATGGTAACTTCAAGAAATGCTCAGATTTCTACTTTAAATGAAAGCCTAAATTGTGTTAACATGGCAGATACTAACAGAGTATACTTTTTTTAAAGATTTCTGCTACTTAGTTTCAATCAAAACAGTTTCAGTCTTCCCTTTTCTCTAGGCATTAAGGCATGGCAATAATAACTGAAGGGGGAAAGTTCCTGTGTGTTGTTAGGATATATTTAGCATGGGTTCTTTACTCTTTCTGAGACTGACAGTTCATGTGGTTGTCTGTCTTGTCTAATTAGCCGCAACCATGGTAGGAGGGATCCCGTATGGTGCCAGTTTAGCAGATGAGAAGATAGACATTCTTTCCAGGCTGTTAAGCTTCTCCTCTACAGGCACGCAGCAGCCAAATGGCTAAGTTGAGGTTCACTTCCAGGTCATTTTGCTTTTTTGCTATTTTATTTTATTTTATTAATTAGCTCTGATAAACAATCTTAAGGGGTAGGACATCTCAAAAATATACCG
>NW_007274195.1:0-597 GCF_000164805.1 Carlito syrichta | reverse complement strand
TAAAATAAAGGTTAACGATGGATAGAAAAATATGCAAGTCAATATGTGCTTTTTTGCGCTATGTGAACTAAAGAGAGGAAGAATCTTCTAATTCATACAGAATATATATTATATAATGCATATCTCTCGTGTTGGAGTGTGTGTGTGTGTGTGATTTTCTTGAAAGAAAAGGCATCAGGGAGAAGAAATGTCAAATAGATATTTTGAATTGTGACCAAAAGCTTATGTATAAATAGTTTTTCTTTTCTTTAAAGAAAACAATGTATATGTAGAAGGACGATTCTTTCTAGAGTAACTAAGAATTTCCAATTGACAAAAGAATTTCTGTTTTCTTTCTTAGAAAAAGAATATGATTTCCAAATCTGTAAGCTCTTGGTGGCAACTCCAGGGATTTGTTTTAGATATAGATTCAGCTATCAATCCGTCTCTTTTTCCTCAAAGAGGCATGCAATGCCTGTGCTTCTTGGGTTTGCTTAGCGTAAGTAGAAAGGAATGGTGGTATCATTTACCTGTGTATTCAGGAATGCAATGATTATTAACAGGTTGCCATTTTCAAACAGTATTTACACATCTTTTTTCCCCTTGTTTATTCTTTCT
>NW_007274194.1:0-756 GCF_000164805.1 Carlito syrichta | reverse complement strand
TTATTTATATGGACTGGGTGCAGTGGGCTCATGTCTGTAATCTCAGCACATTGGGAGGCCAGGACAGGAGGATCGCTGAGCCTAGGCATTTGAAACAAGCCTGGGCAGCATAGCAACACTCATCTCTACAAAAAATAAAAAAAATTACCTGAGTGTGGTGGTACATGCCTTTAGCCCCCCAGCTACCCAAAAGACTGAGACAGGAGGGTCACCTGAGCCTAGGAGGTTGAGGCTGTAGTGAGTTGTAATCATGCCACTGCACCCCAGTCTGGGTGAAAGAATGAGACCGCTGATTCAAAATGAAGTAGGCACTATTGTGATCCTCATTTTACAGATGAGGAAACTGAGGCACAGAGCAGTCAAGTCTGCTAAAGTCACAGAACAAATAAGTAGTTGTGCCAGAATTCCAACACTGACCCTCCAGCACTATAGCTATCTCTTAACTTTGTTCATGTAAACTTGTATTTCTTTTCTTTTCTTTCCTTTCCTTTCCTTTTCTTTTCTTTTCTTTCTTTCTTTCTTTTTTTTTGAGACAGGGTCTTGCTTTCTTGCTCAGGCTGGAGTGCAGTGGCACATCATAGTTCACTGCAGCCTTAAACTCCTGGGCTCAAGGGATCGTCCCACCACAGCCTCTCAAATAGCTGAGATTACAGCACACGCCACTATTCCCTACTAATTTTCATTTTTAATTTCTTTTTTTATAGAGATGGAGTATCAATATGTTGCCCAGGCTGATCTCAAACTCCTGGCCTCAGA
>NW_007274193.1:0-687 GCF_000164805.1 Carlito syrichta | reverse complement strand
ACCACTCAGTGCTATTTTCATTTCATGGCATGATACTGTTCTGATACATACAAAGAACAACGTGCTAAAGGATCTATTATTCTGTTATGCCTGTAATCAAGTAAAAATAGAATATATACTATTATGTATATTAATAAGTAAAAATATAAAATATCAACAGTAGTAACTTATTTTCAACAATATATACTTGCACTCTTTAACAACTATGATATATATAGTATCACAGAATATTCATCAGAATAAAATTTTGTTTGATAGCAAAATGAAAAAAATATGCCCAGGGTCATAAAACCAGAGCACAGAGATGAGATAAATGGTTTTCAAAGGCCTAGAACTGTTTCAAACAGGATAGTTATTACCTGAATTTACAGATAAAATGGCATGAAATTCAGGGGTGAATTCTAATTTCTCATGGAATTTTTGGTAATTATATTTGTACTTCAGTAAGTTTCTAATCTTTTGAAATACTTGGCATTCCTTTCTTACATGGAAAGAAAACAAAGTGAAGGACACCTTATACAATGTTCTAAAATGTAAAGAAAATAATCAATAATTGATTAAATGATGAGCCATAAAACCTGTTTTAAAAATTAAAACTTTTCTTTAATGAAAAACAAAGGAATCCTCCTACCAAGGATATCTGCAGGAGCTCTATTCTATTCAGAGTCTAGTAATAATTAAGAAGTG
>NW_007274192.1:0-435 GCF_000164805.1 Carlito syrichta | reverse complement strand
TAGCAGAACTTATATAATGGATAAATCTGAGATAAGAACAGTGAGCAGTGTTTTTTATAAAATATACCCCAAAGCTAATACTTTGTAAATACTACCATTTTTCTTTATGACTATAGTGTAACTACATTCCGGATGAAATAAATTTATTCCAGACTAATGGGATTATAGAACAAAAATAACGTTCTGTAAGATTCAGTTCTATAAAAATAAAGTAAAATATGATATGAAATCCAACTTCACTAAATGTCACTGATCACTAGCAAATGTATTTGCAATTGTGGGCTCTTTTTTATCAACCAGAGACCCCCTTTTTTCTAAGCATTTTTTTTTCTGTTTTGAGTTCACATATGGGCTTAGATTGGTAGTGGAGAAATTCTTAAATAGGGTATGGAATTGGAATGCCATATAGGATAATGTCTGTAGAATTTACCCAGC
>NW_007274191.1:0-437 GCF_000164805.1 Carlito syrichta | reverse complement strand
AAAGTCCAACATCTTTATTGGGTAGTTCTTACTCTATAGGGAGAGTAAGGTTGATGGGTACAACTTTGGGACAGCAAACCCCTCATATATTCATTAAGCAGAAAAAAAATCAGACATGGTAGTCTTAGGTTCGAAATCACCAAGTTGCAAAGAATCAAGGAACTGCGTTGACATGGATGAAAACGGTTGTAACAAACAACAGTAACAGCACCTCTTATGAAATGCCTACTCTGTACTAGGGGCTGTAAGTGTGTTAAATGGCGCATGAGATGGATGACAGGCTCTCTCAAAGATGAGGAAGTCCGAAAAGAGAATTTCAATAATCACCCCCTTCATACACAGCTATAGATTTTTCACAAGGTCTGGATTCGGAGATGGTCAAGATGCTGGGTGAAAATAGGGTAATTAACACACATCCACACGGATATACAAAGAAG
>NW_007274190.1:0-449 GCF_000164805.1 Carlito syrichta | reverse complement strand
AGAACAGAGAGCCCAGAAATAAAGCTGCTCACCTACAACCAATACCCATCGATCTTGGTAAAGTGGACAGAAATAATCACCGATGAAAGGACACTCTCTATTATGCATAGTTCTGGGAGAATCGGCTGAGCATACGCAGAAGGAAGAAGCCAAGCACTCATCTGTCACCACCTGCAAGAAGGAGCTGTAGGTGCGTTTAAGATGGAAATGTAATACCTCAAACAACACACATGTAGAAGAAAACCCATGAGACACACTGCAAGATATTGGCCTAAGCAACACATTTATTTCTGAGTCTGCAAAAGCAAACATAACGAACAAAAACGGACAAGTAGAACTTCATTAAGCTAAAATGCGTATGCATAGCAAAAACAAACATTCAACGGAGTACACAGACAATCCACCAAACGGGAGAAAATATTTGCAAACCATGCATCCGACAAAGCCAG
>NW_007274189.1:0-641 GCF_000164805.1 Carlito syrichta | reverse complement strand
TGCATTGGGAGCAGACTGCATGGAGGGGGTGGGGACTTGAATGTCAGACACACAGAGTTAACTCCTGCCTTGCCAGATCCCCCATGGACTCACCCCGGTGTGACCATGGGCAAGCGACTGGACCCTTCACCCCGTGACCCTCAGCTTCCTGATCTGTGGGATAGAGATGGCTGATACACAGCTGTTAAACTCAGGCTTGTGTGTTTTTTGTGTGTTTGCTAGTTTTAGTTGGAGTCTCACTCTATCACCCAACTGGAGTGTAGTGGCATGCTCCCAGCCACCGTAGCCTCGACATGCTGGGCTCCAGCAATCTTTCTGCCTCAGTCTTCTAGGAAGACAGAACTACAGGTGTGCACTACCATGCCCGGATCATTTTTTATTTTTATTGTAGAGACGAGGTCTCGCCAAGTTGCCCAGGTGGGTCTCAAACCCGTGGGCTCAGGCAATCCACTCGCCTCAGCCTTCCAAAGTGCTGAGATGACAGGCTGAGCCACCAAGCCCGGTCAGGTTTGTGTATTGATTAATATTTGCTGTGTCACAAACCACCCCAAAGCTTTGGGGAAAACAACAAAACAGGGAAAAACGTCATGCTTCAGGCCAGAGAGTAATTTGTGCTTGCCAGCCATGGGGTCTGTGTCTCC
>NW_007274188.1:0-793 GCF_000164805.1 Carlito syrichta | reverse complement strand
CAACTCAATTTAGGAAAATGTGAAAACTACATGATGTGGTGAAACCCCAGTCACAAGATAAAATGAAAACAGCTGTGGACACAAAAACCCCTGAGAACAAGGAGAGACCATTGATCTCAGGAGTGAAGAGAGGCATTTCGAGCCACATCAACCCATGCACATGCATTTGGGAAAGGTCCAGATATACATGATGAGCCCCAGTCCCAGAGTGGTTGTTGGTCGCTTGAGAGGCATGGATCACAGGAGCATGTGAGAGCCCTGGTTCCAGGGAGGAAGAGTCACATGTCAGCATTTGACAACTTTGCAGGAAAGACTCACCTCAATATGAGAAATGGGATATCCAAATGCCACGTGATCGAGTCCTCCTGTAGACCTCCACCTGTGACACCTTGTGATATGACAGGCCCCGGCAGCTGGCACCCCAGGTAACTCACAGTCTCTGAAATGCTCGGTTATGTTCATCAGTGCAAACTCTTCCTGCCTCTAAAGCCACACTGAGAAAGGACATAATTTCAACCTAGGGCTCCTCTTTAGACAGTCAGGTCCTTCTGTCCCGCCATGTTGGGAGGTCACCAGCAGGCAGACACACAGGCAGATTCCTGGAGTCAGGAGCTGCCAACTGGCCAGTGATGCCATGGGGCACTATGCACAAGTGTTTGCCAAGACGTTGTCATCTATAGTCCTGGCCAATGGGGCCGTTTGGAAATGTCAGAATCCTTCTAAAAGTAAAACCTGGGAGCCTCTCCATGGCCAGGATGGGAGTGATTTAGTGCATCCTCTGCAAATGAACCGA
>NW_007274187.1:0-546 GCF_000164805.1 Carlito syrichta | reverse complement strand
CCATCAGGACACCAGAAACAAATGCACCATGACACTCTGGTTTCTCTTTCTATAACTTTCCCCCCATGGGAATACACAAATGTAAAGCATAGAATGTATTGTGAATTTGTGAGGTTGGCAAACTTAAAAATCACATGCTTGATTTTCTAAATACTCATCTAATCATTTTATTTATCTAAGTAGTAATCAGATTAATTTATGTAAACTGTTATCTGAACATTTTCCTTCAAAAACGTGTGTGCTATGCACAGATTAGACATCTAAAAATATTTTGTTCAAGGAATCAATGAATGTACTGCATGTGCTTTGATACCCTTTTTGCATGTCAATTTTCTGTTTTTTTGTCCCCATTCTAATATACAGTTGGTAAGATTTAGCTTCCATAATATCTTTGCCTTTTCATCTCTGTTCTTTAACTCCATCCCATTATCCCTTCCCCCATCCCAACAACAATGAAACTCCACATTTCAAACATCTTTCCCAGCAGCTGCCATTCTCAGAAACCTATCTCCTCCCACTTTGTTTTGCATTATCTTCTTCTCATGG
>NW_007274186.1:0-476 GCF_000164805.1 Carlito syrichta | reverse complement strand
CAGCCTGAGCAACTCTACGTGGAATCAAAACATCTGCCGGGCTCGGTGACGCACGTCTGTGGTGCCAGCTACACGGAAGGCCGAGGCGGAAAGGTCACTAAAGCCCAGCAGGACACCCAGGCTGCGCTGTCCGGGAACGTGACACCGCCCTCCAGCCTGGGTGACAGAGTGAGACTCCTACTTAAAAAATAAAACACAATAAAATAAAAAATGTTTCTTTCCTTTTTTCAGGCAAAAGCTTTCATTTTTCTTAGTGAGCCAGCCCACGAGTGCAGAGCACATCATCAAAAAGTCACATCCCCATTCAACATGTCTGACTTCTCGACTGTGGAGATTTCCTTTCTTTCCAGTTGATAACGGCAGGTTGACGGTGACCGTGATTCAGCATAAACCTGTGTGCCACCCCATGAGCCATTCCTTAGAGTCCCAGCTTGGTGCTTCTCCAAGGTCTCCTCTTGGAGTTGTACCAGATTCTA
>NW_007274185.1:0-693 GCF_000164805.1 Carlito syrichta | reverse complement strand
TAAGGATGATAGATTCCAGATCTTTTACAATGTATCTGTGGTGGTATCATGTTGGCTACACGATTGACCTTTTTTTTTTTTTTTTTTTGAGTCAGGGTTTCCCTCTGCAGCCCAGGCTGGAATGTGCAGTGGCATGAGGTGAGCTTGCCCCTGGGCTGACGACTCATCTGCCTCAACCTCTTGAGTAGCTGGGACTACAGGCCCGCACCACCACACAAGCCTGGCTTATTTTTTCTGACGTTTTGTAGAACAGTGGTCTCATCATGTTGCTGCCTAGGCTGGTCTGGAACTCCCAGGCTCAAGGGATTCTCCTGCCTCGGCTTCCCCAAGTGCCAGGCTTAGAGGCGTGAGCCACTGTGCCTGGCCACGAATAAGCTGGCGTATAGCCACCTGCGATCCCGTGTGGAGCTAGCAAATGTCGTCAACCTGAAACCTCTCTTTGTAAAAGGGGAGGATCATGAAAGCGTGTACATGAAACATTTTGAAGTAAGTACACTCAGGGCTGGGTGCGTGGGTGGCTCACGCCCACCAGCCCAGCACTTTTGCCGCTGAGGGCAGAAGGATCGCTGGAGCCCAGGAGTTAAGAGGGCAGCCCGGGCGACGCAGCCAGAGCTCGTCTCTAGCCCCCCGCCATCGAGAAACAGGAGTCAGGCATGACGGCCCACGCCTGTCGTCCAACTCCGAATCCACCAC
>NW_007274184.1:0-437 GCF_000164805.1 Carlito syrichta | reverse complement strand
GAGCACAGTCATGGGAGAAGTTTAGTAGAGATTATTGGTGCGGGCTCTCGGAGAGAGTCGATACATCAGCCGAGCATTCTCGGGAATACACACACTCGCACTCACATACACACACAGACACACACACACACACACGGGTCAGGAACGAACCCACACCCACCGAATGAGAAACAGCTAGAGCATGGCAAGCAAGCAGTGGCTGGGGAAGGAAGTTGTCATCTCTGGCGCCATAGGTTGCTGCCAGGAGAGCAGTGGAGACTGCAGACAGTGTGGTTGAAGGGTTGGGGGAGCTACCTACCAGAAAGGCAACGTCCACCCAGGTGTGATCGTTCTTCATCTTGCCTTTCATTTTTGCATCTCATTGATGGTTATGATGACGACCTGGCGAATTCCAGGGGTTGCTCTGTGTTCCACTCGGGCCCAATGACCCAATGACT
>NW_007274183.1:0-597 GCF_000164805.1 Carlito syrichta | reverse complement strand
TATGTTTATTGCAGCATGTTCACAATAGCAAGAACGTGGAAACAACCATGCTGCCCATCAAAAGAGGACTGGATTAAAAAAATGTGGTACATATACACGATGGAATACTACGCAGCCATAAAAAAGAACAAAATCATGAATTTCGCTGCAACCTGGATGGAACTAGAGTCTATAATACTGAGTGACCTCTCACAAAAACAAAGATCCGAATATCACATGTTTTCACTCATATAATGGACCTTGAACATCCAATGCAATACTATAAGAAAATGACTGATGGTACTGGGAAACTATGGGGGGGAGGGGGATGGGATTAACAGTAGCAAATATCTGTCGGGGGATGGGAAAACACTTTTTATATACAGGGTGCCTGAATGAAACGTCATTGTACACCTAACCCTTAACTGTACCCCACAAAACCATAATAAAAAATACTGATTAATGAAAAAAAAAAAAAAAAAGCCAGGCTCGGTGGCTCAGCCAGTAATTCCGCACCTTTGGGAGGCTGAGGTGAGTGGATTGCTTGAGCCCGCGGGTTCGAGACCCGCCTGGGCAGGCGGGACCTCATCTCTACAATAAATAAAAAAATTAGCCAGG
>NW_007274182.1:0-809 GCF_000164805.1 Carlito syrichta | reverse complement strand
TGCATTCCCACCAGCAGTGTAAAGCGTTCCTTTCTCTCCACATCCTTGCCAGCATCTGTTGTTGTTTTTTTATTAATGATGACCATTCTTACAGGGGTTAGGTGGTATCTCAATTTGGTTTTGATTTGCATTTCTCTCATGATGAATGAGGCTGAGCACTTTTTCATGTGTCTGTTGGCTGTATCTTTTGAGAAGTGTCTATACATGTCTTTTCCCCACTTTTAAAGGGGCTGTTTGTTTTTTTCCTTTCGGTGCATTTGAGTTCCTTGTAGATCCTAGATGTTAGGCCTTTGTCAGATATACCTTTGGCAAATATTTTTTCCCATTCTGTGGACTGTCCTCCTGCTATGAGGTCCCACTTGTCTGTCTTATTTCTTAAGGTATCAGCCTTTAGGGTTCTGAATAGGAATTGGTTCCCAGTTCCAGTTTCAGGGTGTCTCCTGAATTTTCTATGATTCTTGTAGTTTGAAGTTTTATGTTTAGGTCTTTGATCCATTTAGAGTTAATTTTTGTGTATGGTGATGGGTAGGGGTCCTGTTTCAATCTTCTGCATGTGGTCAGCCAGTTTTCTCAGCACCATTTACTGAATAGGTTCTCCTCTCCCCAGTGGTTGTTCTTGGAGGCTTTGTCAAAGATGAGTTGGTTGAGGAATTGAGGCTTTGATTCTGGAATCTCTGTCCTGTTCCATTGGTCTATGAGCCTGTTCTTGTGCCAATACCAGGCTGTTTTTATTACTGTAGCCTTAGTGTAAAGTTTGAAGTCTGGAAGTGTGATACCTCCTGTTTTTTTTTGTTAAGGATTGTTTTGGC
>NW_007274181.1:0-562 GCF_000164805.1 Carlito syrichta | reverse complement strand
CCAGGCAGAAAGAGGAAGTAGTGGTAATACATTAGGTATGTACAGTGTATTGATCATCTTTGTAGATATCATATTTATGAATTCACCTACCTCATAAAACTTATTTGCAACCCTGAAGTCCATACTCAAGGTACTTTTCCAGTCACTCGTAGAAATGCACATCAGAGCAGTGAAAATTTTGAGCCTAACGCACACCCACTCAGCTGAGATGAAATAAGACAATACTCTGTCTTCCTGCTACAGTTGTCATACTGTGAGCAAATATTATATTTGCAGCCTGTTTAGTGCTGTTTAGTGCTATTTTTGTGTCTTGTGTTGGTGATTTTGCTGTTTAAAATGGCCTCCAAGCATGGTGTTGCTGAAATGTTGTCTAATATTGTAAGCACGAGGGGCTGTGATGTGCCTTACAGAGAAAATGCATATGTTGGACAAGCCTCCTTCAGGCAGGAGTTATATATAGTGTGGTTGTCTGTGAACTCAATGCTAATGGATTAACCATATATTAAAGAAGGTGTTCGTTAAACAGAAACACACATAAACCATTAATCGATGGATGAAAGTG
>NW_007274180.1:0-725 GCF_000164805.1 Carlito syrichta | reverse complement strand
ATTAACGTTCCCCACCCACAGTGTGCAAGGGTTCCCTTTCTCCACACCCTCAGCAGCACTTGCTATCTTCCATCTTTTTGATAACAGTCATCCTAACAGGTATGATAGTATAACTCATTGTGGTTTTAATTTGTATTTCCTTGAGGATGAGTGATATTAAAGACATTTTAATAGATCTGTTGGCCGTTTGTATGTCTCTTCTCTTGAGTAATGTTTATTCAAGTATTTTTGCCTGATTGTTAAACTGGCTATTTGTTTTCTTGCTATTGGGTTGCTTGAGTTGCTTATATATTTTGGATAGGAACTGCTTATCAGCTATATGGTTTACAGATAATTTCTCCCAATTTGTAGGTTGCTTCTTCACTCTATTAATCGTACCCTTGGCTGGGCAGAAGCTTTTTAATTTGATATAATCCCATTTACCTATTTTTGGCTTGTGTTGACCATGTTTTGAGGGTAATATATTGAAAGTCATTGCCAAAACCTAAGTTGTCAATATTTTCTTGTGTGTGTTTCCTTCTAGTAATTTTATAGTTCCAGGTCTTAAATTTAAGTCTTTAATCTATTTTTATTTCTGTATATGGTGTGAGATAGGGGTTCAATGTCATTTTCTGCCTGCAGATAGAGAGTTATTTTTACTTACTTCACTTACCAGCTGTTATCACTTACCACTCTGTGTTTTAAAAGAGTAAGGAGAAAGGTTGAATGTAGGGAAGAAAGAGAAG
>NW_007274179.1:0-549 GCF_000164805.1 Carlito syrichta | reverse complement strand
TTTTGCAATTTTCGTTGTAAAGATCTTTACACTTCTCTGGTTAGGAAGATGCTGAGATATTTCATTTTTTTGGTGGCTACTGTGAATGGGATTGTGCTTTTTATTTGGTTCTCTGCCTGCTTGTTGTTGGTGTAGAGGAATACAATTCTCTTTTGCACATTTATTTTGTACCCTGAGACCTTCCGTTATCAGTGCAAGCAGGTTTTTGACAGATTCCCTAGGATTTTCAAAGAAGGATAACTTGACTTCCTCTTTTCCTATTTGGATACCCCCGATTTCCTTCTCTTGTTTAATTGCCTGAGTCGGGACCTCCAACATAATATTGAACAAGAGGGGTGAGAGTGGGCAGCCTTGTCTTGTTCCAGTTTTCAGGGGGAAATGAATCCCGTTTCTGACCATTTAGCAATATGCTAGCTGTGGGTCTGTTGTAGATGGCACTTACTGTTTTGAGATATGTTCCTTCTATACCTAGATGTTTGAGGGTTTTTATCAAGAAGGGATGCTGTATTTTTCTAAAGCTTTCTCAGGTTGATCTTTGAAAGGAATAAT
>NW_007274178.1:0-714 GCF_000164805.1 Carlito syrichta | reverse complement strand
AAGAGGCAGAAGAGGAGGAGGAAGAAGAAGAAGAATAATAAGAAGTGCCCTTTGAAAGCCCATTTGTACACATGAACCCAAGGCCTTATGTTCCAAGAGACTGTAAGTTTCCTTGGTTAGACTCTACAGATTTGTACGATTGTTAGCTTAAATGACTGTTACCTTTCCAGGCCCTGCAAGGGTACAAAATTAGTCTGTCTCATTTGTAAGTAAATCCCCCAGCTCCAATGCCTGGCACACAGTAGGTGATCAACTGAAGGAAGGAAGGAATGAACAGAACATCTCAGTTTGGTGCAGTCAACACTCACAGGTGCCTGCATTGAACTGGTCCCTGGATAGGAGTCAGATGCTGTCCCTGCCTGATGGAGATCTGGACCTGCAAACAGGGCACAGAAAGGACAGGATGTGGGGAAGCAAGAGGTCTTCATGGCAGAACCCAAGAGGGGCCTCTGGAGGAAGAGGAAGAAATGCAGGGCTGGTGTGGGGGGCCAGCCCCTGCAAGTTTTGGGGAGTCCCTTGGAAGATGTGGTGGCATCGGCGAATCTGTAGGGATAGATATTAAAAGAAAGAAAGATGGAAGGATAGATATAAAGAGGAAGAAAGAGAAAGAAAGAAAGTGGACAACTGTTCAGTGAAATGAGCAGAAGCCGTTTATTGAAAGTTACAGCAGGTATTTATCCCCAAATTTTACACAGGCAGTCTCACAAGTCTTTC
>NW_007274177.1:0-539 GCF_000164805.1 Carlito syrichta | reverse complement strand
AAAGACATTGATGAGAACAGATCAAATAGTTCTAAAAAATTGTTGTAGTAACTGGTAGGAGACAGGGCAGTTAAAATGGTCTCGCTGATAGAACAAGAATAAAAGGTTACCAGAATTGCAGAGACTACAAGTCAAAATGGCTGCCAGAGGTAAATGAAGCCATGAGAGTCAGCAGCCCACCATGGTAAAACCTGCAAAAGCATTTCACAGTGCTTAACTGATCATAGGAGCCATGGAGAGAGTATCACTAGATGAGCATCCCACCAAGGTCCTATTTGATTTTTATATCCACTCATAGTAGGACCTGGTGACTTCCCACCCAATTCCTTTTTTTGTTGTGGCTGACTTGTTTTGAGTTGTGGTATCACTATGTCACCCAGCTTGAAGTGTAGTAGCATGATTATGGATCACTGCAGCCTCAAACTCAGGCGATCCTCCCACTTCATCTTTTTGAGTAGTTGGGACTATAGGTGCACCTCACTGTATTTGGATAATTTAAAGTTTTTGGTTTTTTTTTAAGACAAGATCTCACTATGCTT
>NW_007274176.1:0-549 GCF_000164805.1 Carlito syrichta | reverse complement strand
TGTCTGTGCCCAGATTTCCTCATCTTATAGGAACATTAGTCATATAGCATTAGAGACTCACATTGCTCCAACTAATTATATCCAAAGCAATTCTAAAAGGAGGGACCTCAAAAAAGGCATTTATGTATAACATGTTTTGTATTTGTCTGGACATGTTTAGACTTCAGTCACCACCAATATACTCTCTGTGTGATGCAATATATATATTGAGACACTTTTTTCATTGCTCACAACAGTTTCTGAGATCATCCATCTTGGTGCCTTGTAGTGCCTATGACATTTTTTATTTCACTTTTTCTACATCGGCAAAATGTTTCACTTAGAGGATTTTTCTCATCTGGGGAAACAAAGAAAAATTTGGTTACAATGAGATCAGGTGAATAGGGAAGGTGGGGCATTAGGTTCCTGTTTCTTTTGGTAAAAAAATGTTGAACATTCAATGGGGTGGACAGACACACTTGTAAATCACCTATCATGAAATGGGCAAATGTGTTGAAAGAATCATAACAAAAATTCACTGAAGCTGAACGCAATCTCTCAGTACACTAG
>NW_007274175.1:0-386 GCF_000164805.1 Carlito syrichta | reverse complement strand
CACACACACACACACACACACACACAGACACACACGCGTAGATTTACATAAAATCTTATTTCTAATAATAGACTATTTTAGGAGCAGTCTATAATTTGCTATGAAAGTCTGTGATAATACGTGACTAATTCAAAAGATCAAATACTTTAACTTATATTTGTGAAAATGTCAACACAGTATAAGAAAGTGAGGGCAAGGTCAGTTTCCAGAAGTATCTATCAGGTCAAGCCCCAGTGCACCCAGGGTCTGCTTCTGAATCATCTTCTCTAAGTCCACAGGGGAACCTTGGTCCTCAAGTCTCTCCTGTCACTTAAGTTACATCACCAGCCTCTTGGTCTGAGACTTGCGCCCTGGTTCTTCAACTAGCTTTCACCACCAGCTTTCTC
>NW_007274174.1:0-541 GCF_000164805.1 Carlito syrichta | reverse complement strand
TGGGCTCGGGGTGATCCACCCTCCTCGGCCTCCTGAATGGCTGGGACGACGGGTGCGTGCCACTCCACCTGACTGATTTGTGTATTCGTGAATTCGCTCTGTTTTTTTTTTGCTAGGGATGAGATCTCGCTATGTTGCCCGGGCTGGTCTTGAGCTCCTGGATCCCGGCCGTCGACTCGCTTTGGCTTCCCAAAGTGCCGGGACGACGAGTGTGACTGGTGGCGTGAGACCCGAGATTTTAAATCCCGGAGACCACAGAGAGCCGGCTCCGATGCGAACACACTTTATTCGGGCTCGAGTCTGGGCTCGCGTTTGAAGCCGACGCGGCGACTTCGGGGACGAGAGACCCGACCCGGGCTGACACGCGCCTTTTCTACGTCGTTCTGAAGGGGCGGGGTGGCTTGACGGACTTGTGCGCGCGGGATTGGATGAGACTGTGTGACGCGGTTACGGAGACTTTGATGGGTTGATTCGGGTTCGATTTGCACGGGCTCGGGCTTAGTTACTTGTGATGGACGAGTGACTGCCAGACGGGCGGAAC
>NW_007274173.1:0-665 GCF_000164805.1 Carlito syrichta | reverse complement strand
GGAAGTGGATGCTAGAAAGAGACTATATTGACATGATTTTTTTTATTACAACATTAATTGTAAGGATTGAGCAGTGGATACTAGGCAAACCAATCAACCCTGACAGCTTTGAAGTGTCTAGATGATAAATTTGGATAAAGGTAACACACACTCATCTGACTTCTTGGGGTTTTCTGAGTTTGAGTCTCTGTCACCCAAGCTGGAGTGCAGTGGCAGGCTGACAGCCACCGCAGTCTCATCCTGATGAGTTGAGGCTTATATGAAAGTCCAGTGTTTCAATTATAGGAATGTAAGTTGTATAATTCATAAACAATATGAAATCAATAATATGTAAGACCTATATCATCAACATGATAAAAGCTTTAAATTCTCTCAGTAGATCTGATATTTTTTTCAAGATCAGAAGAACAAATAATAGTAATAAATTTTAAAGCAAGTTATGCTACATCCTTTATATTTTAACCATTTTCTTTCTTAAATTTGGTAAGTTAATTTTTCTATTTGGGATTATCAGTGACTGATATCAATAGGAAGTCCTAGATATAACTGATCTAACAGTTGATTTATGTACTGAGCATTTGGCTGCATGTGATAGACCCCTCAAATTTTCTGAGTTCAATCTTTGTGTTATTCAAGGTATTGCGATAAACTGTCATCCAAGGTCA
>NW_007274172.1:0-552 GCF_000164805.1 Carlito syrichta | reverse complement strand
TCTGGGACAAAGCGTGTGGCCAGAAGGGAGGAGGAAGAACTCCAAAGAGATCAGTGGTGAGTCTTGGGCTGACACAAATCCCCTCCTTCCCAGTGATCCTCTGAATGTCAGATCCACAGAGCTGGTCCATGACTGGGAGGGACAAACAAAGGTGGAGCCTGGACGTCAGTCACAATAGGAGAACTCCATTCCAGGATAGGCCTGGTTGTGGCATCCCAGTAAGAGGATACACCTGGGGAAGAGACAATCCTGAACCTCCCCACCAGAGATCTCCCTGACCATAGAAGAGTTACAGAGGAGCCCTGCAGCCACACCAACTTCAACTGTCCTTCTCCCTAGCACCATTTCCTGAGAAGAGAGGGAAAGATGTGACTCTTCAGGAGAGACCTGATTACAGGAACAATTACAGCGCCTGCCACAAGAGGGCAGGTTTTTTTGTTTGTTTGTTTGTTGTTTGGTTTTGGTTTTGTTTTTTAAATTTTCAATTACCTTTTTTTTTTTTTTTTGAGTGGGAGTCTCACTCTGTCGCCCAGACTGGAGTGCAATGGCCGC
>NW_007274171.1:0-516 GCF_000164805.1 Carlito syrichta | reverse complement strand
TACACACACTGAGAGCTGACAGTCGCTGCATGGCCGCCCCTCTTTCATTTGTCAGACAGAGTCTGTGGGTGCACATGAGCAGGCAGCTACACCTGTACTTGAGAATTTACATCGCCTTGCTCAGGGATGGCATTGATTATGGATGGGTGAAATACAAGCACAAACTCTTTAAAAACTGAATGATGGAAGCCTTCAGGAACATGGCAGAAAAACAAATACATACAAGTGCCGCTGGCACAGCGATTTTACCTCTGCCCCTGAGCAATCATCTGATGATATTAAATTATGAGCCCTTGAAGTCCTCGTGCCACTGCCTTGGTTCACATTGGAGGCATAATCAAAATTTTCTGGTTAATTAAGGGGAGGTTTATAAAATACTTAGGTTGTGTATAAGCATGCGATTTGCGTCCTTCTACACTGGGGGCAATTCGCGTCCTTCCACACTGGGGATGGCATCCTCAAGGCACTCCAGGCCTGGATATCATGGCCTGTTCCTCTGCCCAGTATCTGAGGGAG
>NW_007274170.1:0-666 GCF_000164805.1 Carlito syrichta | reverse complement strand
TATAAGACCTCATAACAGGGATAAACTCTCACATTCAGTAATTAGTCTGAATGTGAATGGACTACATGCATCACTGAAAAAGACATAGAATGGGAAAATGGATAAAATATCATGAGGCAACAATATATAGTCTCCAAGAGACTCATCTCACCAGAAAGGACACTCACAGACTCAAAAGTAAGAGGATGAGAAGCAAAATTTCAGACAAACGGAACACAAGAGCAGGAATGTGATGTTGATATCAGATAAATAATCTTTAAGTTATCAAAAAATTTAAAAAACATACAGAAGGTCTCTATACAATGATAAAATGTTCAATCTATCAACAAGAAAGAGCCGTCCTAAACATCTATACACACAAAATAGGAGCACCAACTTTCATAAAGCAGCTTCTAGGCAAACTTTAAAGATATTGACTCTAACACTCTCATAGCTGGGGATTTAATACCCGACTCACAACCCTAGACAGATCATTAAGACAAAAAAAAGCAAGGAGATCTGGAACCTCAATGTGACTCTTGACCAAATGAACTTAACTGATACCTACAGGACATTCCACACAACAATCACAGAATATACATTCTACCCATCACCACATGGAATATACTCTAAGATTGACCACATCCTTGGCCATTAATCAAGCATAAACAAATTTCATAATTGAAA
>NW_007274169.1:0-445 GCF_000164805.1 Carlito syrichta | reverse complement strand
TTCAGAAGAAAAAAAAAACTTTGTTAAATAACCCTACCGACCAAAAAATCATTGTTGGCAATCTTGCCCTGGAAAAGATATTAAGAATGTTCTCCATAGGAAATAAAAATAATGCAGATCAGAAACAGGGATGTGCATAAGGAAATAACATTAGAAAACGAGAAAATAACAATAACTATTTGTCTTGTTCTTAATTTTAAAGTATCTAAAAGATAACTGATCAAAAATGCCTAAAAATAAATGCAAGGTGTTATTATAACATATGAATAAGTTATTGGATTGATAGTGCTACTAGAGTAAATGTGAAGAAGGAACTGAGAATTTCATCATATGATATTTGCACTACTCATGAAGTGGGATAGTGTCATTTGAAGATAAAATTAGGTTAGTTGCAAATGTAGGCCATTGCTTTGCTGGCCCAGCTGCATGGCACTTTGAGCTGTCA
>NW_007274167.1:0-587 GCF_000164805.1 Carlito syrichta | reverse complement strand
AAAAGACATAGAATGGTAAAATCGATAAAATACACCAGGCAACAATATAATGCGTTCAAGAGACCCATCTCACTAGACAGGACATGCACAGACTCAAAGTAAGAGGATGGGAAACAAATTTTCAGGTGAATGGACCAAAAAACAAAGTAGGAGTTGCGATCTTAATTTCAGACAAAATACCATTAAAGCTACCAAAATTTAAAAAACATACAGAGGGTCACTACATAATGATAAGAGGTTCACACCATCAACAAGAAATATCTATCCCAAACATATATGCACCTAACATAGGTGCACCAAGTTTTATAAAGCAACTCCAAGGAAAACTAAAGAAAGATATTGACTCTAACACCATCATAAATGGGGCTTTAATACCCCACTCACAACCCTAGACAGACCATCAGGACAAAAAATCAGCAATGAGATCCAGACTCTCAATGTGACGCTTGACCAAATGGACTTAATTGATACCTACAGAACACTACATCCAGAGACCTCATAATACACATTCTACTCATCACCGCATGGAACATATTCTAAGATCGACCACATAATTGCCATAAATGAAGCATAAGCAAATTGAAAAG
>NW_007274166.1:0-334 GCF_000164805.1 Carlito syrichta | reverse complement strand
CACGTGGAGGGAACATGAGTCAGGCCGATCTTGGGACATGGAACCTTTAACCGTGAGTTCACAGACTCTTCTATTCTTGTATTTTCCTACCTGTGTTGTGGCTTTTTGCTGGAAGTAGAACTGCCGGATTATGCATGAGAGTATCCCGTTTTCTGAGAAGTGTGTGTGGAAGGAATGCCCTATTCCCACGGAATGTATGTGGCCATAAATGTGTCCACTGATTCCTCAGTGTTCGTTCTGTTCCATGGATCAATCGTTAGGGTTTTATACCATTGCCTCTGTGTTTGGTTTACTGGACCTTGGTGAAAGCAGAAAGTGTGAAACCGTACACTTT
>NW_007274165.1:0-546 GCF_000164805.1 Carlito syrichta | reverse complement strand
AAAAAGCCAGTAATAACATTCAATTATTTAGCAAACAGATAGAAATGAAGACAGCAATCAGACAGTAAGATAAAGCAATAATTCAACAAACATTCGCACCAGTGAGGCCTTGGGACAGCCAGGCCAGGTAAGAAGTCCATGCAGGGTGTAGGCTTTGTGCTTTAGCAAGCAGCAGACATGGCTGCCTCTTGGGAAGTGCCACACTCAGCCTGCAGAGAGGGATGGAGAAGTGTCTGAACAATCCCTGGGCTGACAACTTGGAGTAGAGAATCACCCCCCCACCTTGGTTTATACAGCTTTCCTGTTGCATCCAGATTCAGCCCCAAAGGTTGATGTGGAGTGGACTACGAAGAAGCCAGACAGTGTGAGTTGGCTCCCAACCCCCTGCTCCATGACTGTTAGGTCCACGTGTGTGGCCAGACACAAGTGTGTCCACCCTGAAATAGTCCTCCTGTCAGTCAGGAAGCAGCCATAAAGCAGATGCATCCTCAGATGGGGGCACTTGGGAAGAATTTCCGGGGGGTATTCTGTCAGGGTTGTGAGCAG
>NW_007274164.1:0-590 GCF_000164805.1 Carlito syrichta | reverse complement strand
TTAAGAAGAATTTTTCATGCAATGTTTAGAAATGCAAACACAGGGGAAAATGTTTCAATTATAGCATATTAATTTTAAGATATCCTGTTCACTAAAAGCAACATTAAAAGATAAATGCAGGTGTAGAAAATATCTTCTTTTTTTTTTTTTTTTTAGAGTTGGAGTCTCACTCGGTCGCCCAGACTGAAGTGCAGTGGCCGCTCCCGGCCACCGCAGCCTCGACCTGCTGGGCTCTAGTGATCCTTCCGCCTCAGCCTTCCAAGTAGCCAGAAGTACAGGCATGTGCTACCACGCCCGGCTCATTTTTTTGTTTATTGTAGAGATGAGGTCTCGCCAAGTTTCCCAGGTGGGTCTCGAACCCGTGGGCTCAGGCAATCCACTCATCTCAGCCTCCCGGAATTACAGGCTGAGCCACCGAGCCCGGCTTAGAAAATATTTTCAAAGGATATACAGTCAAAACGTTAGTTAGAGTGTAGAATTTTTAAAGTTTTCATGCAAAACAATAAGAAAAACCACAAATAAGTAAACAAGATATACACAGAAGAGCAAGACCAGATACATAATAAACATCTGAAAGGAGGTTCAACTTC
>NW_007274163.1:0-671 GCF_000164805.1 Carlito syrichta | reverse complement strand
TTTGTGAGATTTTTGTCCTATATAAGAGGCATGCGGTAAAATAAATTTGCTCTCTCTTGTTCCTTGCTATGTGAGAGGGAGTTCTCCCAATCCTGCTGTTTCTCTGTCTCTTTCTTTTCTCATTCCCTTCCCCTAACTCAGGCCCTGATCAGCGGAGGCTGGACCCCGCAGAGTGGTGTCTGAACAGGGACCTGAGTACTGGGAATTGGCATTGGCTGGAGAGGAACCCTCATGGAGGCCAGTGTTTTTTGTGTGTAGCATTGAGATTCATGAGTAAGTAACCTAGTGAAAGGATTAATCTTTAGGAGTAAAACATGGGACATTTACATTCTAAGGAATGCACTCTCTTTGTGCAGATGTTGAAATCTATGTTGAAAGTTAGAGGAACTAAGGTTGCAGATAGACAGATAGATTTTCACAGTTTGTAGAGGAAGTATGTCCCTGGTTTCCTGAGGCTGGTACAGTTAACCTGATTACTTGAGGAAAAGTAGGTAGTTGTTTGAAGGATTATTATCAAGCGCATGGTCCTGAAGCTGTGCCAGTAGATGCTTTATCTCTGTGGAACCTAGTAAGAGATTGCTTAGAACCCTCTTCTGAGTCTCATAGAGCAGAACAGGCTCCTCCATCATTGCAGCATTCCCCCTCAGCTCCTGCTCTAGCTGCCCACGACA
>NW_007274162.1:0-383 GCF_000164805.1 Carlito syrichta | reverse complement strand
GCAATTCCTAGAGCATGTTTTTCGGCTATGTGTGTGTGTGTGCGCGCGCGTGCGCGCGCACGTGTTCAGGGAAATTGTGACAGTGTCACTTGATTGCCGTGGGAAGATTGAAAGAGAGTACAGCTAGCTAGTACTGTTGGCTTCCTGGGCAGTGCTACTTGACTACTTTTACTATCTTTTTTCTTTCTTTTTTTTTCTTTGACTTGGAGTCTCGCTCTGTCACCCAGACTGGAGTGCAGTGGTCGCTCCTGAACATTTCATCCTCAACCTACTTGGTTCCGGCGATCATTCAGCCTCAGGCTTCCAAGTAGCTGGAACTACAGGTACCCTCTACCATGTCCAATTCCTTTTTTTTTTATTGTAGAGACGAGGTCTCACCACGT
>NW_007274161.1:0-474 GCF_000164805.1 Carlito syrichta | reverse complement strand
GGCAAGACCTCATCTCTACAGTAAATCAAAAATCACCTGGGCGTGGTAGTGCACCTGTCATTCCAGCTACTGGAAGTCTGAGGCGGAAGGATCACCGGAGCCCAGCAGGTCAGGCTGCGGTGGCCGGGAGTGGCTACTGCACTCCAGTCTGGGAAAGAGTGAGACTCCAACTCAACAAATAAATAAATATATATAACAGTATGTTCCCTGTAACAAAGGAATCCCTTAGTGCAGTAAAACAAAGTCCTGTCAAACATCTAATTTTTACAAAGAAGCATGAAGTTGTTTCACAATGACTCCAACTCTATTTATAGTAACAGAGTAAAAACTTGAGATGAAAGTCAAAAGGACTAAAGTCAAAGATCCAGTTAGGCATGAGTTGTGGTTTTGATATTTATTTTTATTTTTGTCTACAAATATTAAGACAGAAGATACTTCCATGTGATTGTGGGATCCTCTGAGACTCTACAACCT
>NW_007274160.1:0-522 GCF_000164805.1 Carlito syrichta | reverse complement strand
TTCTCAGAATGGATACAGGGACATTCACGTAGCAGGCTCATTACTGAGGACTTAGCTTTACCAATGCCACTCTGGCTTTCATGACTTAGTATAAATATAGGTTCATCAAGGTCCATTTTTGCAAAGTACATGAGTTTTATTCAAATGGATACTGCATTTAATTTGCTAGGCAAATTGATACTTCATCTATAATTAGACATTCCATCATATTAGAAGACTACTTTATCAACGTGTATACAGTAACTCATTATATTAATTTCCCTAAACTATGTCTCTGGAACTGCCACAAGAAAAACTGGTTTTAATAAAACACAGGATTATGTGGTGTTGGATGATTACTCCCAAAATACATTCAAGTGGGTCTGCTATGCACACTTACATAGAAACCTGCACACAGAAAAGCTCATGGTTAAAAAATAAAGCATAAATTTAGTGTCATGGTGCAGAGGCAAGAGAGTCTTTGGTAGTGAGCTGAAAAGTTATGACTGAGTTTCAATTCCTTTAACTGCTAACATAAACTAG
>NW_007274159.1:0-418 GCF_000164805.1 Carlito syrichta | reverse complement strand
CACAAAGGTTTGAATAGGAATATGCTTAGCCCTCAGAAAGAAGTTTAAATTCATGCTAAAGAGTCTTGAACTTCTTGTAAAACCATTTTTGCTGTTTTTGGTACAAGGGAAGGGATGAAATTTACTTTCGGCTTGACTTTTGCAGAGCCAGAGTTTCTCCTGGCCGGCCAAATGAGAGTGCTCTGGGGATGAACGTGTTGGACTGTGAGAATGCTTTTGGTGCCTTTTCAGTCTACTCATTTAAAAATAACTCAGTCCATCTCTTAGATTTGAGAATCAGTAACAACACGAAGGCAGATAGTGGAAAAATCGCCACACAGACTTAGGGAAATGGTGAGTAGAAGGAAGTGCCTCTCCAAGCACTGTTTCTGGTAGTATGAATTTTCAGTTTGCCCAGATACGGGGAGAGAGAAGAGGG
>NW_007274158.1:0-593 GCF_000164805.1 Carlito syrichta | reverse complement strand
GGGTGACTCGTGAATGTTAACTTAAATAATTTGGCAAATCACTGATTATCTCCAATTCCTCAGTGGAAAATAGATGAACTAATTTGTCTAATCTGTAAAGTCACCTCCAATTCTGACATTTTGGTATTCTGTGATTCTACAATCACGGACTCTAGTCCCAGAGATCTGTGATGCCTTCGCATGGCCTCCAGTAGCGGCACTTGGTCCTTAGCGCTAATGTCCATTAGTCGCTGCTTCCTGGCCCACCATATTTCCTACGTGCTATCTCCCGTGAGATCACACACTCTCCAGGGTAACTTTGTCTTCATCTCTGGGGTCTTCCTCCCAACTCTGTGCCTCGGTGCAACAGCCCTGAAAATGAGTTGCGGGCTCTCAGCAGGCACAAGGCAACTCTTTGCTCGGTCTAGGGTTCTAGGGGGCTGCGGAGTCCTGTGCCTGGGGCTCAAGGCCCTTCCTTCTGTTTCCAGCCCGGTTGCTCATTCTCGACACCACTCACAGTCAGGCAGGTCTTCTGGCCACAAACAGATAAAAGCCTACCAGTGAAGACCTTGTAAAACACAATGGATAAAAGCCGGTTGGTTCCTCTGGCCCTG
>NW_007274157.1:0-645 GCF_000164805.1 Carlito syrichta | reverse complement strand
CAGGGAGTGATTGTGTCTGAGAGAGAGCCTCAGCCTGGGCTGGCTGGTTTTGATAGATGCCTGAGTCCTCTGCCAGCAACTTTTGACTTTTTGGCAAGGACTATTCCATGAAATTGACCGAACCACGAAGAGACCTGAGATGGTTGTTCTTCTTCTCCACCCCATGTGCCTTCCTCTTTGAGGCAGGGCAGAGTGTTTTGCACAGCAGGAGCTGCTGGTCTCCTTGCAGTAGCCTGAGCCCCAGGCCTAAGAACAACAGCATGGCCCACGCTTAGCTCTTCCATTAAAAATCACTGCTGGAAAGACACTGACTGGGGTTGGGTTTGTACACAATGCCCCCTCCACGCACATCTATTCAGCACACACTGAGCAGGATATGCTACCAGGTCTGAAAGGCGGTGGTGCGCAGCGAGACTCAACACACTTTGAGGCCAAGAGATTTATTAGAGCAGCGGCTACAGAAAGAGGGAAGAGGGTCTGTAACCGCCTGGTAAGGGAGGGAGAGTGAGAGGGTGACAGCGAGAGAAGTCTGTATTTATCAGTTAGGGAGGGGGTGGCCAGTGCTGTATTAGGGTCTTTATTGGAGGGGGCTATGAGGTAGTATTCCTATAGGGAGATAATATTTGTGTATAGGTTTAAGTTTCA
>NW_007274156.1:0-413 GCF_000164805.1 Carlito syrichta | reverse complement strand
TAAAGCCAGCTTGGTGCTCAGCCAGTAATCCGGCATCTTTGGGAGGCTGAGGTGAGTGGATTGCCTGAGCCCGTGGGATGAGACCCGCCTGGGCAGCGAGACCTCATCTCTACAATAAATCAAAAAAATCAGCCGGGCGTGGTAGCGCGTGCCTGTAATTCCGGCTACTCAGAAGGCTGAGGTGGAAGGATCGCCGAAGCCCAGCAGGTCGAGGCTGTGGTGACCAGGAATGGCTACTGCACTCCAGTTTGGGAGACAGAGTGATCCTCCAATTCAAAAAAATAATAATAATAAATGCAACTAAAAGGTCAGGGGAGACAAAGGAAAATGTAGGCTTAGTTACTTGAACATAAGCCAAAGAATATAAGGGCCTTGCCAGCTTCTATTCCTGTTTCCTTCAAGTCTGGAACTGG
>NW_007274155.1:0-721 GCF_000164805.1 Carlito syrichta | reverse complement strand
TCCGGGGTGGCCAGACGCGGTCGCGTGTGCGCGCAGGCAGGTGTCACGCGAGGGGATGGGAGTGCCCAGCGCGACGCTCCTGCCGGAAAGCCTTTGCCCTAATGCCTCTGGCTCCCGTAGGGGAAGAGGCGCTCACCTCTGGATGCCTAGAGCGGACAGGGAGCGTGCCCTGCCAGAGTGGGGACAGGCGGATGGCGGGGACAGGCGGGCTCTGATGCTCCGCTCCCTGCACGTGGCTCCCGCCAGGCAGGGCCACCAGGGTCTCCGGAGGAGTGGCTGGTGAGCTCGCCCGTCCTTGGAGTGCTGGCACCCGGCAGTCCCCAAATCCAGAAGCGGTGCCGTGTATACGTGCAGGTTCTGGTTCTTGTGTTCAGCAGAAGGTGATAGGGGTGGGAGTACAGAATCAGAGTGTTCCTTTACTCCAAACTTGGCGAGTGTTTAAAAATAGAATGAACATATCCTGGCTCTCTCCTGCTCCTGCTCCCTCGCTCTCCTTACCTCTCCTGTTATCCTTGAAAACACAAAGGTTTGAGTAGGAATATGCTTAGCCCTCAGAAAGAAGTTTAAATTCATGCTAAAGAGTCTTGAACTTCTTGTAAGACCATTTTTGCTGTTTTTGGTAAAAGGGAAGGGATGAAATTTGCTTTCAGCTTGACTTTTGCAGAGCCAGAGTTTCTCCTGGCCGGCCAAATGAGAGTGCTCTGGGGATGAACGTGTTGGA
>NW_007274154.1:0-416 GCF_000164805.1 Carlito syrichta | reverse complement strand
TAGAGTTCAAAAACATACCAGAGCAAGGCCCTTCAACCAAACTCAGGTAATTACTTTTGACAAATGTTCTGCTTGAACATAATGGAGTTGCTCAAATGCTTTTAAAAATGACCACACTTAAAACAGTAAAACAATCTTAACAAAGTCAACCCAATAACACATCCTGGTGCATTCGCCCCCAACACACACACACAGTCACATACCCTCGGTGCCTGCAGTTGACTTTCTTTTGGCCAACTGATAACAGATGGTAAGTTGGTGAATAAATATTTAATTTATGCAACCCAAATCCTGAAAGTCTGAGTTTCAAGTGTAATGCCTTGCATTCCCGAAGCAAAGTGTACAGAAATATATTTTTTAAAAAACTACATTTCCAGCTGTCCTTTAAAAGAAGAAAATGAAAATAAAAGAAAAAC
>NW_007274153.1:0-605 GCF_000164805.1 Carlito syrichta | reverse complement strand
GGGGAGGGATCGCCGTCCGAGTCTCTGCGGGCGTGCCTGAGAGCGTGCGTGTGCACGTGTGTGCCTTTTTGGGTGGGGTGGGCTGCGGGCTAGGTGATCCGGCCGCCGGCTGACAAGCGGGAGGGTGTCTGTGTCCCGAAGGGCTCGGCTTCCGCGCTCCCACGGGATGGCCCGCACGCCCGTCTCTCCCGGCGCCCTGCCGACGGGCCTCCGGGGGCCCTGTGGGGCACTCCGCGGAGCCGGCCCTTGAAGGCGCGCCCTCGGCGACCCGGGCGGCGGGGCGCTTCATGGCGCGCAGGCGCAGGATGCCCCACCGGCTGGGAAGCTAAGCAGGGACGCTGCCGCCGAGCCCTTGGATGGGAGACCTGACGCCCCGAGAACGGCGCCACCTGCCGGTTGCACCCCGGCTTTTCAACTCTGGCTCCGCCACCCCTTTTGGCGCCGCCCTGGAAAAGGACACCCAGGACTCCCCACGTCAGCCCCCCAGTGACCCCAGCCAGCAGCGGGAGGGCAGGGACACGGGATCACTGGTACTAGGAGGCGCCCGCGCCTCCTCGCGGGAGGCTGGGAGGGGCTCGCGGGGGTCCCGCGGAGCGACAATACCG
>NW_007274152.1:0-526 GCF_000164805.1 Carlito syrichta | reverse complement strand
CACACACTCACACATAGGGAATTGAGGAGGAGATACAAAAATTAAACCCTAACTCTATTCCAAATCCCACATTTAATTACACAAAATACTGTCCTGTTTGTCTTGGATAGACTTTGGCTACACATTGTGATTTTTATTGCAACACCTGGCATGGCATTTCCTCCAAGTTCTGTTTCATAACAGTGCCCTGTCTACAGCTCCTTCTTATGTTCATGCACAAAATTCAAAACTGCACAGTTTATATCTTTATCTGCATACAGTGACAGAAGAACTTCCACCTTACAGAAAGGAATCACATTAATAGCCCTTGCTGCTCAAGAAGCAATTAGGGTATTCTCTACAGACTCATTCAGTCTCCAGTCAAAATCTTATTCTCTGAAACATAGAGAAATCTAGTTTAATTAAATTAACACAATGAAATTAGTTAAGGATTCAGGATGTGTCTGAGTTAGTACCAGCTACATCAGTTAGGTAAACTTTAGGTATTTTTTTCTGTTTATGAAAACTCATGTAGTACCTGTGTGCG
>NW_007274151.1:0-534 GCF_000164805.1 Carlito syrichta | reverse complement strand
GACTTTCATCTCAAGTTTTTTACTCTGTTACTATAAGTAGAGTTGGAGTCATTGTGAAAGAACTTCATGCTTCTTTGTAAAAATTAGGTGTTTGACAAGACTTTGTTTTACTGCACTAAGGGATTCCTTTGTTACAGGGAACATACTGTTAAATATATATATATATATATATATATTTATTTATTTATTTGTTGAGTTGGAGTCTCACTCTTTCCCAGACTGGAGTGCAGTAGCCACTCCCGGCCACCGCAGCCTCGACCTGTTGGGCTTCAGTGATCCTTTCGCCTCAGCCTTCCAAGTAGCTGGAATGACAGGTGCACTCTACCACGCCCAGATGATTTGGGATTTATTGTAGAGATGAGGTCTTGCCAAGTTGCCCAGGTGGGTCTCAAACCCACGGGATCAGGCAGTCCACTCACCTCAGCCTCCCAAATGTTTGGGATTAGGCTAATTATATATTTAACAGGTAAATATATTCAGGTTTAGCACAGAATATACTGTTAATTATATATTTATTCTAAGCTAATTCTTTTA
>NW_007274150.1:0-642 GCF_000164805.1 Carlito syrichta | reverse complement strand
CACCTCAACCCCTCCACAGACACTCATCCTGAACACCCACTCGCGTAGGGCTCCTCCGAGACCCAGGAGGTAAGGTCGGGGGAGTGCGGTGCCTCATAACTATCTGACACTCTCATCCCTTTAAAGAACCCAAATAGGGTCATCATCAGAAAGCATTATGCTTTATGGACAAGTCCCACAGACAGGGACAAAATACACCCTCAACCAGAGTATGCTAATGTTGTGAAGTTATATATTCAGTGTGTCGTTTCTTCAGTTGCACGGAGGCGTAATTACTGTTAGGTCACGGTGGCTGTGTCCTGGGAAAGATGCAAAGAATTTCACAAGGGTCTCTGAGAAAAAGTTTGTTTAGAAAGTAAATTACAGAAAAACCGGTTTGATCCACCTCCTCAAGTTTGAAGAGGGGTCCAAACACCGAAGAGAGATTTGGTGCTGAGTGTTTGAAGCTGGGTGTTTCTAAGGCTTTCTCTAAGAGTTTGAGAACAGGAGCATTTTTGTGAAATGTGACATGGGAGGGGGGAGGTTGTCGTCACGGCAGATAACTGTCCGATATGGCAGCGACCGGAGTTTCAGATAGTTGATCACATAGACAGGGAGTGTAGTGCGAGGTCTGTAAAACAAAGTTTCGAGACACAAATATTG
>NW_007274149.1:0-496 GCF_000164805.1 Carlito syrichta | reverse complement strand
TAAGCAAAGTTATTATAAATACAAATTTAAGCCAAGGTAGGAAGATAAGAAAACTCTCCCTTCCTAAGAAACCATGACATATTAGTCAAGCTAGAGAGACAATGAACATCCCTTTTCAAGAGGTTACCCCTTGTTTTCAAATATATTCTCCATAAAGCAGCAGGAGGAGGCACATAGCTGACTTCAGAAGAAGGCATCCTTTGTAGGAGCCTGTATTGGTGTTTCTCTCAGATTCCCTTTATTAGACCAGTTCCCCTGTCTCTCAGCTACTGTGAATGATGGCTGCTAAGGACTCATGGCTGCCCTCTTCTCTGGAGAAATGGTGTCAGACAAAAGAGAAATCACATAAGAGAATACACTTTCCTCTCCCAGCGAAGGACACTCCACAGTCATTGACTGGCTAACTTAAGGATACAAAACCCTAGGCCTCTTGACTCAAGGTGGGCTCATCTCAGTTAAAATTTATGCCCCAAAGCTCTCCAATGAGATTAACAAA
>NW_007274148.1:0-474 GCF_000164805.1 Carlito syrichta | reverse complement strand
TTCTGTATTACTGTTATCTCAGATATCAGCTCCTTCCTAAAATAATTAAAAGTGTCTCCTCAATTCTTTTTAGTCTCTCCATTATTGTTTTGATATCTGCATTTGCATTTTGAGACCCTTCATTCTGGGGACTTTGCATTGTTTGTATTCCAAAGTCAATTTTCTCAGTGTCTGCTCTCCCAGGCGTCTGGGAGAGACCCATACTCTTCTTTTGGTTTTTCTTCATTTCTGTAGATTTTTCTCCCTTTACCCCTTTCCCTCCCCCTCTTCAATTCTGTTTTTGAGGGAAGGTGGGGTTGCTTTTATTTCTCTTCTGCAATGACCTGTTCTTCCTTATGAGGGTCTTCTGGTTTTGTTCACTTTTCCCTCTGTTTTACAGTCTGTCTATTCAGCAGTTTGCAGTCTTGGTCCCTAGATTTAAAAAAGGGGCATATAGAAGAGGAAAATAATGGAGGAAGGGGGGGTCAATAGGGA
>NW_007274147.1:0-410 GCF_000164805.1 Carlito syrichta | reverse complement strand
ACATAACTTACTTATTCCTATAACTATTACATTATAAATCACTACCAAGTTGTAAGCACTACCATTATCACTTAGATTAACAAGTCACACCTGTGACCTTCACACAGCAATTTGCAACTAACTGGGATAAAGTAACATTTTCAAGGTTACTTAGCTGCAAGTTGGCCTGACTAGCTTTCCCTAACTTCACACCTGGTGTTTACAATCTGCGTTAATTATTTCCTGCCAGGGAGAATGAGCTTCAATGTTTGTAAAACAAAAGGCCTCTGGCTCAAGTCACCTTAGTCACAATCCCTAACCAGAATTACAAGCCTCCTTAAGAAAGGAATGTAAAGGCAAGAATCTCAGCTGCCCAGGTTCACTTGGTGGCCCGGGGTCTTCAACCCCCTGGACTTTGTCAGCAGGAAGGC
>NW_007274146.1:0-418 GCF_000164805.1 Carlito syrichta | reverse complement strand
TGACAGAGTGAGACTCCAACTCATAAAATAAAAATAAAAAAATAAATATATATATAAAAAGAACCTTGGCTCAATTAAAAAAAAGAAATATACATTCCAAATTTAAAACCAGCATCTAAGTATTATTTTAAAAAGAGCAACAAGGCATGTGGCTGCCATTTTCACCTTGACCCTCCACTGTCCCAGGAAGGGAACCACACAGACAACAGGATTGAGGAAGTCCTCTCGCCAGTCTAGAGTGTGAGTTAGTGGAGAAACAACTTGCTTTCACAGACATGAAGGAGAAGACAACAGGAACAGAGCACCTACACTTGCATGTCTGAGAGAATTCCAGAAGTTTGGGGATTGATAGACCTGACTTACAGTTAGACCAGTGTCGACAATTAGAACTACAAAAAAGTTGGAAATTATGGTAGCA
>NW_007274145.1:0-683 GCF_000164805.1 Carlito syrichta | reverse complement strand
TCAGCTTCTCAAAGGCGCGGGATTACAGGCTGAGCCACCGAGCCGGGCTACCTTACCCCCTTTCGATCTCCCCCTTCAGATGACCAGTGTTGTCTCATTCTTTGTGTGTGTGTTGGAGTCTCACTCTGTAACCTAGACTCGGGCAATCCTTCCACCTCAGCCTTCCAAGTACCTAGAACTCCAGGCATGTGCTACCATGCCTGGTTTATTTTTGATTTATTGTAGAGACGGTGTTTCACCGAGTGGCCCGGCTGATCTTGACCTCCTGGGCTCAGGCACTCCTCTGTCCTAGGCCTCCAAAAGTGCAGGGATGACAGGCTGAGCCACGGCACTCGGCCTTTATCTCATCTTTATGTCCATAGGTACATAGTGTTTAGCTCTCTCATATAAGTGAGAGAATGTGGTATTTGGTTTTCTTCTGCATTAACTTGCTTAGGATTGCGGCATCCGGCTGCATCCACGTTGTTGCGAGAGACGTGACTTGATTCTTTATGGCTGTGTAGCATTCCATGGTGTATTTGTGTTATGTTTTCTCTGATGCGATCCGTTGCTGATGAGCACCTAGATTGATTTCATGTGTTTTCTACTGTGAATACTGCCACGACATACGTTTGTGTGGCAGGTATCTTTTGGTGAAAGGATTTACGTTTCATTGGATGTATGCCCAGTATTGGTATTGCTGG
>NW_007274144.1:0-724 GCF_000164805.1 Carlito syrichta | reverse complement strand
GATAAATAATCCAGCAGGAGTGACGATTTGTCTTCAGATACTCAAGACAAATAAAAATAATTAATGTGTAGGTCACAGTCTCATTTTCTTTCCTTACTTAACCGTAACTCTATTGACCTAAACAATCACCAGAGATGTAAGAAGTTGGAAAGGTTACAATAAACTTTTGAAACTGAGCACAATTTTTTTTGGTAGTTCATTGATAAAGACAACAATCTAACTCTTTCATGAATTGCAAATCTGGAAAGTATAATTTAAAAAATATGTAAACATCAGCTGTTCAGTTGAATGCATGTGCATTGTGTTTTTACCCTACAGAAAGATTCCACACAATTTCAAAATAATTAGTGTTAAAGTATGACATTGCATTTGTCTATGGTGGTCTTACATTCCTTAAGGTTATGCAGGTGGCCCAAAGTTGTGTGAAGTTGCATAGACAGTATTACTTCTGTATCAGAGGACACTGACTGGATGCCCTTACAACAGAACCTGGGAATCCACCCAGACTTACCAAAACACGGTTGAGGGAGTCCAGCAAAAGTGAGGTGTGCGAGTGTGTGAGTGTGAGTGCATGGGACAGAGTTACAAAGGCCACCATGTCTGTGGTCTTTGGCTGGGGCAGGACAGAGGGAAACTGGCAGCACAGCCTGCACGTGGTGGGCAGCATCCCGTGAATTTGGGAGAGGAGGCTGCATTGGAGGACCAGGGGGGAGAGTGAGGAGGG
>NW_007274143.1:0-360 GCF_000164805.1 Carlito syrichta | reverse complement strand
AAAAAAAAAAGTGGTGCTCCTATTCTGTCAGCCAGAAAAAGCCAAGGACAAAGTGAGAAGCTGCAGCACCTGCTGTTGAACCAGGGACCTGGACACCCGCTCACAAGCCACACTTAGACAGCCTCTCCCAGCATTTTCTTGCAGGGGATTGGGGGGTTGTTGATTAAAAAGAAGAAAAGAGAAGAAAGAGAAAATGGTGCTTAGTTTCTGCATCCCAGGATTCGCAAGGATCCAAGCCCAGATGCTGTGGCACCAACCACTGCACCAGGAGAGACCTGGCTGCTTAGCACCCTAGCCCTCATTCAGTCAGCCTCTCACACACCCACTCGCTCACCAGCACACACACAACATTTTCCATAT
>NW_007274142.1:0-680 GCF_000164805.1 Carlito syrichta | reverse complement strand
CCTCCCACCTCCTATCCCTGGGGCACATTTACATAAGGGCAAAGATCAAACAAATTCAACAGTGTCCACAGTTTCATTTCTTCCAAAATAATTCTCTAGTTTTGAAGCTCTGACATCATGAGATCCCCAGTGAAGAGGGGGACGTTCCTTGGGGACGCCATTTTCCCAGCACTGGGTGCAGAGACTCGCCGCCAGGATGCAATGGGCCTGGTCTCCAACCTTTCAAAATGACCTTTCTCCATTGCCCAGATGGCAGGGACTCCAGGCAGCAAGGTGGAGGGCCTGACTGTTCCAGGCCGACCACCCCAGCCTGCCTCCGCCCCAACGTGGGCCCTGGTTTACCAGCATCGTTAAGCACTCATGAGAACCTCTCACTTTTCTCCACCAAGACGTAGGAAGCCACTCCCTCTTTGCGACAGTTTAGCGAGTGTCACACAGTTCCCAGTGGCCGAGACCCGCGGGATCATGCACAATTGTTACCCTGGTGCCTTGGGTTTCAGGTTAAGACATTGGGGGGGTCTACCTGTGGCGACCCCACTGCTCCCAAGGCCCCAGCTCCTGGGTGCCCAGTCTGTACCATCATGCCAAGCAGGGTCAGGCACCCCCCCATTGACCCCAGGTTAGAATAGTGCACCTTAAGTGCCCCAAGGGCATGGGGCTGCAGGGACTGCAGTGAGCAG
>NW_007274141.1:0-743 GCF_000164805.1 Carlito syrichta | reverse complement strand
CCAAAAAATCAGCCGGGCGTGTGAGCGCGCGCCTGTAGTTCCGGCTCCTCGGGAGGCTGAGGCGGAAGGATCGCCGGAGCCCCGCAGCTCGAGGCTGCGGTGGCCGGGAGCGGCCACCGCACTCCGGTCTGGGCGACGGAGTGCGACTCCGACTCCAAAATAATAATAATAATAATAATAATAATAAAAGAGGCCTCGAAGCGTGCTCTCATGGTCTTGGGCGGACGTTCTTCCCTTGGTAACTCGACTCACCGTCTTCTGAGTCCACAGAACCGGGAGACTGAGTAAAAGGTGGTCTGTCCTTGTCGACCCGTGACGTGCAGCTTCTAGGGATCTGTCTCTCACCCGTATCGCGTGAAGCGCACATCGGGAAAAAGGCTTAGTCCGTCGAGTTGCCTTTCTTCCGGTCTGGTCTCTGGGTTCCCTGGGCTCTGCCGAGTTCATGTCTGTCTCCAGCTGGCCAGACCCCGGCCTGCTCTTGGGCTGCTTCAGTTGAAAGACCTATCTTCTGCCTGCTCCCTTGAGTGTACACGGTTTCTACCTACCGCAGACTCCTTGCGAAGCATAGTCCCGCCGATTTCTTTTTTCGGTGCTCGTTAACAATAACGAAAGCTTTACGTGTTTAGTAAATCAGACGCCATTCCGGGTCAGAAAGGAGTTTGAACGATCACGATGTGTCATATAATTGCACCGAGGCGGGCACGATTAGGAATACTTCCTAGCTTAAAGTGTATCTCCTAAGG
>NW_007274140.1:0-544 GCF_000164805.1 Carlito syrichta | reverse complement strand
AAATAAAAAAAATCAGCGGGGCATGGTAGTGCATGCCTGTAATTCCAGATACTTGGAAGTCTGAGGTGGAATGATCGCCGGAGCCCAGTAGGTCGAGGCTGTGGTGGCCGGGAGTGGCCACTGCACTCCAATCTGTGCGACAGAGTGAGATGCCACCTCAAAAGAGAAAAAGCCAGTAATAACATTCAATTATTTAGCAAACAGATAGTAAATGAAAACAGCAATCAGACAGTAAGATAAAGCAATAATTCAACAAACATTCGCACCAGTGAGGCCTTGGGACAGCCAGGCCAGGTAAGAAGTCCATGCAGGGTGTAGGCTTTGTGCTTTAGCAAGCAGCAGACATGGCTGCCTCTTGGGAAGTGCCACACTCAGCCTGCAGAGAGGGATGGAGAAGTGTCTGAACAATCCCTGGGCTGACAACTTGGAGTAGAGAATCACCCCCCCACCTTGGTTTATACAGCTTTCCTGTTGCATCCAGATTCAGCCCCAAAGGTTGATGTGGAGTGGACTACGAAGAAGCCAGACAGTGTGAGTTGGCTCG
>NW_007274139.1:0-851 GCF_000164805.1 Carlito syrichta | reverse complement strand
TTCTCTGTTTTCAGAAGGATAAGCTATAAGCATAGGGACAAGGGATACTAGTAAGAAAATAAATAAACCTGTATAGGATTCCCAGTGATGTGAAAATATACTAAACTGATATTTATATTTTGTTCTTCTGAGAAAAGATTCTTGCAACTATTTTCACCATGTGAAGTATTCAAATAAAATATTATTTTATGCAGTAGGAACAAGATGATTAATACTTTTGACATAATAACATTACAGCTAGCTCAAATATTAGCTCAATTTTTCAATGTCAATATCAGAAGTTAATGAACACAATATATTTGCTACAATTCAACATCATCTTCTGTGTGTAAGATCAATGAAAACAAGGGTCAATGTATTTTTTAGTAATATTTCACAGAAAGTCAGCTTTTCATAGCAGTGAAGAACTTGGGCAAAATAATCACACAATCTTGTATTTCAACCTGTGCTCTGTTATTTAATTGCTGAAGCACATGGAATTAATGATTTAACTGTTCAGTTTCTCAAGTTTCCCAGTTGTACAGGTAGAATATATGGGGGTGCCAAAAAAATGGGCACACAATTTAAGTATGATGTTCACTCACAAGATGGCATTGATCAAATAAATGTTGGTATCATCATGCAACAGGTAGAATGGTCAAATAAAATGGCAGATGCTGGGTTGAGTGAACGTCATGCTACATATTGCTACAGTAATTTAATTCAACTTTGAAAAGTCATATATAACTAACATCTCATAAAATGTGTATGCATTTTTTGGCACCCTCTGTAGCTGTAGCATAAGGCTGTTATGGAGATTAAAATGTGATGCACATAAATTTTGGAAGACAGTGTTAATTATATAGTGTGTT
>NW_007274138.1:0-731 GCF_000164805.1 Carlito syrichta | reverse complement strand
AGAGAGGCCATGACACCGAGACTATCTTCAGAAGTAGTGTTTTATTAGCACCCAGTGCTACTCAGTGGGCTAATGCTCCAAGGCTGAGCAACCCAGAGAAAGAGGAGAGAGGTTTTATATGTTAGCTTTCGTAAGGGGGTGGGGGGCAGGTTGTATGGCTATACTTTTTTCTTTGGAATTTGCAAGGTTGTACTTAGCAAAACCAGATTTTCAAAGAACAAACTGTCTCCAGGATGTGCTTAACAAGCAGGGGTTGTAAACTGATGACCTCACAAAGAGAGGATTTGGGGTAAGGTTGTGAATTGGTTACTATCTTGCATTTCCAGGAAAGCACCTTTATCCATCTTTGTTCAAACATTCTCTTCCTTTTAGCAGCATACTTTGCTGCTAACTAGTAGAGGCTGTTTAGTTTTCTCAAGCCTCATGTCTATCAGATTTGGAGCCTGCAGGTTGATCTTTAAAAGAAATAATTTTAACCGTTTTTAACCCCTCTCTGCCACTTTACGTTTTTAAACTTTGTGTGCTTTTTGTCCTGCTGCATTCTGTTGCCCTCCTGCCCCACTGATGATGGCAGTACTGTAACTCCCTGGTTTTCACTGGGGATCAATCTCTGTGAGCTCCAGTCCCCCACCTAGAGAATGAACATGATCATAGCTTTTAATGGTTTCTCACAGGGATCGAGTGAAATGGTGATCATTTGAGGCATGCTTTTTAGTCATCCCCCTCTCTGA
>NW_007274137.1:0-769 GCF_000164805.1 Carlito syrichta | reverse complement strand
TCTGGAATCTCAAATTCTGTTCCATTGATCTATATGCCTGTTCCTGTACCAATACCAAGCTGTTTTGATTATGTAGCTTATAGTAAAGTTTGAAATCTGGTATTGTGATACCACCTGCTTTGTTTTTTTTGCTGAGGATTGTTCTGGCTATTCTTGGATGTTTGTGTTTCCATATGAATTCCTGTGTTGTTTTTTCTAGGTCTGAGAAGAATGTTGTTGGTAATTTAATGGGTATTGCATTGAATTTGTAGATTGCCTTAGGTAAGATGGACATCTTCACAATGTTGATTCTTCCGATCCATGAGCATGGGATATTTTTCCACTTGTTCATGTCGGCTTTGATTTCTTTGAGCAGTGTTTTGTAATTTTCATTGTAAAGGTCTTTCACGTCTCTGGTTAGGAAGATGCCAAGGTATTTCATTTTTTTTGTGGCTATTGTGAATGGAACTGTGTTTTTTATTTGGGTTTCTGTTTGTTTATTATTGGTGTAGAGAAATGCGATTGTCTTTTGTACATTTATTTTGTATCCTGAGACTTTGCCAAAGGCTTTTATCAATGTAAGGAGACCTTTGACAGATTCTCTTGGGTTTTCAAGGTACACCATCATGTCATCTGCATAGACAGATAACTTGACTTCCTCTTTTCCTATTTGAATACCTCTGATTGCCTCCTCTTCTCTGATTGCTTTAGCCAGGACTTCCAATACTATGTTGAACAGGAGGGGAGAGAGTGGGCATCCTTGTCTAGTTCCAGTTTTCAGGGGAATTGG
>NW_007274136.1:0-585 GCF_000164805.1 Carlito syrichta | reverse complement strand
TGTTAAGAAGAAAAGTTCGACAAGTGGGATCTAATCAAATTAATAAATTTCTGTAAATCAAAAGAAACCATCAGAAGTGCAGGGATACAGCCAACAAAATGGGAAAAACAATTCTCCACCTATATATCTGTAAAAATGCTGAGGGCCTGCCCCTGCAGAGAGACTTAGAGGCTCCCTGGAAGTTGAGGCAGTGTGGGCGATTATTCTGGATTAATAAAGAGAAAGAAAGAGAAATGGGAGAAAGAACGAGACTAGACTCTGTCTAGTGTAGAAGCCATTTAATGGGTGTAATTCCAGGGCTTTTATCCCCAAACTCCACAAAGTTATCATAATGGGAACTCCTGCTGCTATGGTTACACAAAAAGTAGCATGTGCCTTTCACCTGAACAGGTCCAGATGCACACAGGACATCCTCCACTCTCAAACAGATGTATTTTTTAGACACAAGGAAAAATATAAAGTTCTTATCCAGTTTTTATGTACCCTTAATTGTTTATAGTTACATAACATCATTCAATGCTTACACCCGAAACCAACATCATGATATATTGCCTTTTACTATTCTATGCTAATTCAAACTGGTTT
>NW_007274135.1:0-494 GCF_000164805.1 Carlito syrichta | reverse complement strand
CAAGCTTTAAAATGTAAGCATAAACACACAATTTATTATAAATAAGTTCTGTTTCATAGGAGTTCCCCTCACATATTGATAAATAGGTGTCTAGGTTCATTATTATGCATATGGATATCCTGAATTCCAGCACCATTTATAAAAGCGAATATCATTTGCACAAAGTACCACCTCCAACTTACAGTGCAAATCAGAATTGAACAAAGTAAGAGGACGTACATAAAGAATAGGAGATTGAACAAACAGAAGTAAAACCAATCCCTTTACCCCTGAATAACAGAATTAAAGAAGACGGTGACGTGGAGGGAAGGAAAAAGTAAGGAGGGGGGAAAAACCGCACAAATGAAGAAAAACCAAAAGAAGAATATAGGTCTTACACAGACCCCTGGGAGATCAGACAATGAGAAAACAGATTCTGGAACACAGACAATGAAGAGTCCCCAGAATGACTGGCTACATGCAACAAACCCAGACATCAAGACATTAATGGAGAG
>NW_007274134.1:0-453 GCF_000164805.1 Carlito syrichta | reverse complement strand
CACTCCCCACTACCACTCTGTATGATGATGCAAAGCAGAAACCAATGCAAAAGCAATTGAACAGATACAAACACACTTCAAAACAATTGGAATAACAACAAAGCTAAACAAAACAATCAACAACAAAAAGACCCACAAGAAAACTAAACACGCATATACATGCCTAACACAAAGTGAATAGAAAAGAACAAAGTGAATAGAGGAGAAGAACAGAAAGACTGAAGGGAAAAAAAGAAGAAAAAGGGAGTATTCAGGTGGAGCCCTCAAACATCTACTGACATATTCCTTAAACTATAAAAAATGAATATAAAAAAGACCCAAAAAAGCAAAAGTACAATAACCAACCATAACAAAATAGAAAGATAAACACTCGATCATTCATATGCACACATAAACAGAAAATGACAAATAAAAGAAGAAAAACAGAAAAATAAAAGAAAAAACTGGGAGGGA
>NW_007274133.1:0-718 GCF_000164805.1 Carlito syrichta | reverse complement strand
CCACTCATCTCGGCCTCCCAAAACCACTGGGATTACAGGCTGAGCAACCTAGCCTGGCCCTCCTGAGTCTTTGAACAAGCATCAGAGCAGTGAACCCGGCTATCTGGAAGCACTTGCTGGCAGACTAGAGGACAGGATGGGACAGTAGACTGGAGGGGAAGCCACTGATGGAGGGGTTACTGGAGGAAGGTCCACGTCCAGGGTTTGTGCCTCCTCCTGGGCCTCCCTTAGGGGTGCAGAACTGTCTGTAGAATTCAGGAGTTAATGCCCCCAGGAGCCACTCCCAACCACTATGGAAGCTGATCTGGGAGGCTGGGAGAGGGAGGTGTCTTGTTTCCACCATACAGGCCTGCAATCCTGCCAGGGTGCATTCTGCGGCTTCCAAGAAATGCTTTACAAGCTCACAGCCAAGACTGGATAGTATTTTTTTTTTTTGAGTCAGGGTCTGTCTCTGATGCCCAGGCTGGAGGGCAGTGACACAATCACAGCTCACTGCAGCCTCGACCTCCCAGACTCAGCTAATCCTTCCACCTCAGCCTCTTGAGTATCTGGGACTGCTAATGTGCTTCGCCATGCCCAACTGAGTCTTTAATTTTTTTGTAAAAACATGGTCTCGTGGTGCTGCCCAGGCTGATCTTGAACTCCTGGGCTCAAGCAATCCTCCTATCTTGGCCCCCCAAAAATACTGGGATTATAGGCATGAGCCCCTGTGCCCAGA
>NW_007274132.1:0-333 GCF_000164805.1 Carlito syrichta | reverse complement strand
GAAGGATGACTTATATACTTAGAGTGAATTTTGATATTTTCTTACCAGGTAAAAATAGTTACACAGCAATTAGAAGGAAGTAGAGATCTAGCAACTAGTTGTTAAAGGAGTGTTCACACACACATGTACACTACTAGGTTTGTTTTTTGGCAGCAATTTCCTATCTTGCTTTCTGCTTTCTAAACAAATAATTAGACTACACTATTGCTTTTTTGTAATATTTATCTTTTATTTGCAGTGAGTTCTACAAAATCCTATGGTATAATCACCCACTTAGTGGTTTTCCAATACCAATTTAAACTCCAGATTCCCTTACCACCCTTTCCTTTTTCG
>NW_007274131.1:0-387 GCF_000164805.1 Carlito syrichta | reverse complement strand
GAAATACCACCTAACAACAGTCAGGATGACCATATCTCAAAAAATAACAGTTGCTGGAGAAGATGTGGTAAAAGGGAACATTTATACACTGTTGGTGGGAGTGTAAACTACCAGAAATTCTGTGGAAAACATTGTGATGATTACCAAAAGATCTAAAAATCAACCTTCCATATGACCCCACAGTACCCCTACTGGAAATATACCTGGAGCAACTCATATGACTTTATGAAAAAGATACCTGAACACTTATTTTTGTTGCAGCATTTTTAACAGTAGCAAAAACATTGAACTAACTATGCTGCCCATCAAAAAAGGACTAGATAACAATGTGGTACATACACCCAATGAAATATTACAGTCATAAAGAGAAATAAAATTATGAACTTT
>NW_007274130.1:0-717 GCF_000164805.1 Carlito syrichta | reverse complement strand
CATAGTAAACAAATAACTAAAAAGTTACTATTTTGAATGAAAATAACAACTCTTTTTCCTTGCTTTTTGTTTCAGGGAACTGAAACTGATTAATTTGTTCAGTGTTTTTTTGACAACGTGTATTAGACAAGAATAGAAGATGTGGCCAATATTTAAAGAGTCCTAAATTCTTAATCTGGAAATTTCTAAGTTTTAAACGTTAGTTAACAATTTTCAGAAAATGACTTATGAGGACACTTTTTAAAAATTAAATATATTTAAAAATATTATTTTGTTGGGTTTTGCACTTCCAGAATTGTAACTTGTTTTCAAATGAGTGTGTTTTTTGGTTTGTTTCTTGCTTTATATTTTAATCACCTTCAAATCTGGTATGGGAAAGAAGAAAAGATGTATAATCCTTATACGATGTTCCCATATTTTTCTCCACAGCAAAGATATACAAAGTCAGAGAGAAGAGTACTTTAACTATAGAAGAAAAAGGGTAAGAATTATTACAGCAGACTCTCTTGTCAGATACCCTGCCAGAAGAAGCAAATGGAGGAAAATATTTGAAAGGTTAAAAACGTTTTAAAAGCCTAGAATTTCATATCCAGCAAAGTTGTCCTTCAGAAGAAAAAAAAAACTTTCTTAAATAACCCTACCGACCAAAAAATCATTGTTGGCAATCTTGCCCTGGAAAAGATATTAAGAATGTTCTCCATAGGAAATAAAAAGAAT
>NW_007274129.1:0-777 GCF_000164805.1 Carlito syrichta | reverse complement strand
AATTTCGTTTGCATACATCGATTAATTTTGTATAAAAATACAAAAGTAAGAAAGATAGCTAAGACAAACATCAAGACAAAATGCAGAATAGCAATTTTTTGAAGTCAAGATTATAATCAGACCTGTCTCCTCCAATGTTTTCACTTCATCTGGAAAATGTCAGTGGCTGTTCATTTAAGCATGTTTGTATCTGATGACAACACGGCAGTTCAGAGCCCTGTGTTACCCATTTTGGCAGGACCGTGTTTCTTTTATGCCTGTATTTGTAAATTAGCAGTTTTTGAAAACATTATGAAGGTTTATCAAAACTTAGAAGTTGCTGTCTCTATCTCGTGAAATAGAAAAAAGCCAGACTCCAAAGATTAGAAGTTCTCTTTTGCCTGCTGCATAGGGAAAACCAATTTTTAGCAGTTTTCCAAAGAAAAACCTTGTGACTTAAAAGCCATTTTTTCCCTCTTCTTCACATATTACCAAATCAAAGAATTTCAAGTCATCTACCACAGGAATTGTATGACTGTTTTGTTTTTGTTTTTGTTTTTTTTGAGTTGGAGTCTCACTCTGTCACCCAGACTGGAGTGCAGTGGCCGCTCCCGGCCACCGCAGCCTCGACCTGCTGGGCTCCGGCAATCCTTCCGCCTCAGCCTTCCAAGTAGCCAGAATCACAGGCATGGCTACCACGCCCGGGTGATTTTTTGATTTATTGTAGAGATGAGGTCTCGCTGCCCAGGCGGGTCTTGAACCCGCGGGCTCAGGCAATCCACTCACCTCAGCCTCCCG
>NW_007274128.1:0-705 GCF_000164805.1 Carlito syrichta | reverse complement strand
TTTTTTGAGGTCCCTCCTTTTTAGAAATTGCTTTGGATATAATTAGTTAAGATGAGGTCATATTGGAGTAATGTGGTTCTCTAATGCAATATGACTAATGTTCTTATAAGAAGAGGAAATCTGGGCACAGACAGCAAACAAGGAATGTACCAGGTGAAGATGAAAACAGAGATGGGGGTGATGCATTTACAAGTCAGAGAATATGTAAACTGCTGGCAAACCCCCAGCAGCTGGGGAAAGGCATGAACCAGATTCTCCCTCAAAGTCCTCAGGGGAAGCAACCCTGCTGACACTTTGATTTGGACTTCCTGCCACCAGAACTACCAGACAAGACACCTCTGTTCCTTAAACCTCTAAGTCTGTGGCATTTTGATACAACAACCTGAGCAAACTAACATGTTATGATGAATTTTCAGCTAGTTCACTGAAAAGGCAAAAAGAAAACAGGAAGGTATTGCAGAGGCAAATAAAGGTAGCAGCTTCCACCCCACAGGGGATGAAAAAAAGAGGGAGGACACAGGGGAGGAACCCACAGACCTGAGACTCAAACCTGTGGGATGGGTACATGCTTGGCTGAATCTGGGCTCGCTGAGGAGCCTGAACACCCGGCTTGGTGAGCATTGGACACCAGGAAAACTGGACAAGCTTTTGCCTGGTGAAGTCACGTGGTTGTGGCAGCACTGAGGGTGATGGGAAAGGATCTGG
>NW_007274127.1:0-406 GCF_000164805.1 Carlito syrichta | reverse complement strand
AAGATTCCCACCACATCCCCATTCAACTCTCCTGTGTGGTCTATGCAGAAGACAGATAGATCTTGAAGAATGGCAGTGGGTTGGCATAAGCTTAACCAAGGTGACTTCGATTGCAGCTGCTGTGCCAGATGGCACAGCTTCATGGCTGCAGTAAATTAACACATTCCCTGGCACTGATGTGCAGCTTCTGATCTAATCTGGAGGATGATTTTTCTACACACCTGGTCCTAATGTCCACCAGGAGTGGTTTGCTTTCAGCTGACAAGGCCAGAGACACACTAACAATGTTCTACTTCAGAGGTACAAGAGAGGAGCCCCCTTCTAAATATAGGAATTTACTTACAAAAAATTATTACATATTTAATCTTACATGTTAAAACTTCAGTCTCACCTTTGAAGTACTCTG
>NW_007274126.1:0-667 GCF_000164805.1 Carlito syrichta | reverse complement strand
TGAAAAATTAGATAATTACAAAATAAAATTGTGTAAATGTTGAATTATCTTACATAGCCTCCCACAGAAATATATATATCTGTTTGTCCGTAATTGTGAAATTGCAACAGCACCATTAGAATAAAGAAGAAAGAGATATGTGAACGTGACTTCATTTGTATTTTTCTTTTTCATCATTTACTCAAATATATTATAAACAATGAGAATATGCTATTTATGTCTTTTATGTGTCCCAATAACAAATGAAAGATAGAGATATGATTCAGTACACTTTAAACTAATAGAAAAGCTCATTCTAAAAAAATACAGAAGCAATTCACACATTTATATCTAATCAAGTAAGTTATAACAACCTAGATAATAACATTAGAAGTTTGCTAAATGCTCCGCTAAATTCATATTTTGTTTTATAAACAACAATCATCAAACAATGTACCTCCTTGGTGAAAAATTGTATCACGTCATTCATGCATGTCCAGTTTTAAGTAGTTTTTGCCTGGGACAACTGATACACAACACATTTTTTCTGCAGACACCTTATTAATTCACCATGTCTGTTAACTCCCTAAAATAGTCACAACTCTGCTTTGGAGGATATTTATAGATTCATCCTAAAAATATTTACTACTAGGCCCTATATTAGTTTCCAGAGCAGACCTGGTCCTGT
>NW_007274125.1:0-608 GCF_000164805.1 Carlito syrichta | reverse complement strand
GAAAGACCGAGCTCCAAATATAAAGTTTTGCAATTCCTGGGGCACACTATATAGATATATCCTTGAAAAAAAATCCATTTACAGCTGTCCTTTAAAGGAAGGAAATGGAAAACAAAAGAATTATTCACACATAAGCCTGCATCAAACGAAAGCCGTTTACAACCTTCTGCCACCGGCATTACTCAGGAAACATTATTTCATGATTAAATCGGAAGCTCCAAAGGTTTAAGAAAAGTAAAAGTACCCATGCTCGGTGCCTCAGCCTGTAATCCCAGCACTTAGGGAGGCTGAGGTGAGCTGACTGCCTGAGCCCGCGGGTTTGAGATCCGCCTGGGCAACTTTGGTGAGACCACATCTCTACAATCAAATTTAAGTAAATGAGTTGGGTGGGGTAGCGTGCGTCCCAAGTTCCAGCTACTTGGAAGGCTGAGGCGGAAGGATTGCCAGTGCCCAGCAGGTGGAGACTGCATTGGCCGGGAGCGACCGGTGCTCTCCAGTCTGGGTGAGAGCGAGACTCCAACTTAAAAATAAAAAGAAAGAAAGAAAGAAAAGTAAAGTAGTCAAGTAAAACTGCCCAGGAAGCCAAAAGTACTAGCTAGCTATACTCT
>NW_007274124.1:0-786 GCF_000164805.1 Carlito syrichta | reverse complement strand
AGTACCTTGATATCAAAATTTCCTCTATGAATTAAGAGTAAAGTTAAATAAAGAATGGATATCATAAACACATTGATTATATTGTTACCCATCAATTACGGTCATATAATGCAAACTTAGTGGTTGCTGAGAAGGGAAGTTCTGAGGAAAAGGAGTGTATTTTTTATTCTTGTAAAGAACTGAAAGTCCATGCAAAAGGAACAAAAAGACTTTGATGCAACATGAAGAAAAGAAGCAGTTTGAGTTTCATTTAATATTTTGTTTTGTAATGATGCAGAACTGGAATTACCTTCTATATACAAACTAAATTATTATGACTCAAGGAAAATCTATGACAATAAAGTGCAACTTAAATTCTCAAAATGACTGGACTGTCAATTTAAAAAAAACTCACTGAGGTTTGTAAATGTTTTAATGTCTGTTTCATAATTTAACTCTCAAACTAAATTATCCTAGACTTGAGCCTGTACTACCAAATGAAGCCTACTCATTCTGTGCGCTGTTTTGGAATCTTAAAATCACGGCATACAAATGAAACCTTAGAAGTCATCCTAGTCCACAACTTGCCTGCTGGGAAAAGATCCCTGACAGACATTTTCACTTTTTTTCTTTGAGTTGGAGTCTCACTCTGTCACCCAGACTAGAGTGCAGTGGCCGCTCCCGGCCACCGCAGCCTCTACCTGCTGGACCCTGGTGATCCTTCTGCCTCAGCCTTCTGAGTAGCTGGGACTCCAGGTGCGCGCTACCACACTCGGCTCATTTTTTATTTATTGTAGAGATGAGGTG
>NW_007274123.1:0-490 GCF_000164805.1 Carlito syrichta | reverse complement strand
TAGTCAATTCAGTTAGCAAGTCAGCTGGCTAGCTAATTAAAGTCAGCTAGTTAAGTCATCTGGCTAGCCAGCTGGCTAGCTGGTTAAATCAGCTAGTTAACTCAGCTGGCCAGCCAGTTGTCTAGCTAGGTTGCTATCTATATAAGTCAGCTAGTTAAGTCAGCTGGCTAGCTAGGTAGCTAGCTAACTAAGTCAGCTAGGTAAGTCCACTGCCTAGCGAGTTAAGTCATTTAGTTAAGTCAGCTGGCTGGCCAGCTGCCTATCATGGTAGCTATCTAGTTAAGTCAGCTGGCTAGCCAGCTGTCTAGATAGTTGTTACCTAGTTAAGTCAGTTGGCTAGCCAGCTCGCTAGCTAATTAAAAAGATAGTTAATTCAGATGGCTAGACAGTTGGGTAGCTAGTTATTTCAGCTAGTTAAGTCTGCTGGCTAGCAAGGTAGCTAGTTTAGTCAGCTAGTTATGTCAGCTTGCTAGCTAGTAAGTCAGCTAGT
>NW_007274122.1:0-436 GCF_000164805.1 Carlito syrichta | reverse complement strand
TAGAAAGAAGAATGGACTGCGACAGGGATGTAGGGTGCTAGAACATTGTATATTATGATTTCTCTAGTGGCTACGTCATTGTATGCATTTGTGACAATCCACATTGTTCAATTAAAATTGACGAAACAATCTGTCACATATCTCTCAATATAACTGACTTAAAATTGTCAATACATTATTATCTAAAGGACACGTAATTTTTCAGAACCTGAGAATTCAGAATTTAACAATACCCCCAAATTATTAAATAATGAGTAAATACTCTTCAATTGTTTAGACTACATTGAATTTTACATAGGTCTCAATTTTTATTTTTTTTATTTTTACTTATGGGTACATGAATTATATGATAGATTTATAAATATCTGGGGCACATGCGATGTTGGATACAGGCATACAATGTCTAATCATCAAATCAGTGCACTTGGGGTGTGTA
>NW_007274121.1:0-774 GCF_000164805.1 Carlito syrichta | reverse complement strand
AAAGAATAATAAATTGTGAAAAACTGTTGAGGCAGAAGGACTTGGGCTAAGGTAGTTAATTAGATACAGAAGTGACTAGAAAGATAAGGATGAGTTTAACAACATTTTGCTTGTACAGAATTCTTTCCATCTCAACTATCTGTGCTTAAAAATAGAAGTGAAACTTTTCTTCTGGTGGGAAGGACATCTTCCATATGGGGGTTTTATCTTCTACATTCAACATGAAAAAGAGGAGGATCAAAACATCCTTCTTGAAGTCACTGTTGTTGTTGCTGTGTGTTTTTAAGTGCCTTTAGCTTGAAATAACCCTTATCCCCAAATAGAATGTTTTAGGGTGGCATATTCATCCATCCTTCATTTCTCCCAGTTGAAACTTCTCTAAGAAGCTTCATAGCACAGAAACTGAGTTGAATTACTCCTCATCCAATCTCTTAGATTTAAGATTAGGTCAGTTCACTTAAACATTTGTGTCTTATTTTAGGAGACAGTGTTGCAAGTGGGTTCCTGTCAAGGTTTGGCCTCTATATGGTTGAAATAATCAGGTATCAAATAAGAGCATTTTTATAGAAAAAAAGAAAATTAAAGGTTAATAGTTGGAGTACATTATAAACTCAGTTTCTGAGTCCAGAGGCAGCCTATCAAGAAGATTCCTAGATGTTGGGCACAAAACATCTTTTGATAACTGAATGGCTCTGATGACACCATCAGGCATTCTGGTGAACTTTCTGAGTGACACACACAGTTACAGGCATGAAGATTGTCATACAAAAGCGA
>NW_007274120.1:0-545 GCF_000164805.1 Carlito syrichta | reverse complement strand
TTTTCACAAAAGTACCACTCTCCATCACAAACACATGACACCGTAACTATAGCAACCACGTGCTACGAATTTTCAAGACAATCCAGATTAAACACATTCTTCTGTTCCATTGGCCATATTAAGTTCACTCATATTTTCAAAACCATAATAGATTATTTCTGATTCAGACTTAGTAAGCCATGTAAATTAGGATTTAAATAATGGCCGAAAATCCCGTGTAGAATCTAGAATATGAGCTGTAGATGGGGAGTGTCTGCTACAGTCTTTCTCCCTGGAGAGCTGTGCTTGTGGACTGGCTGAATCCGCATGGAACAATGACAGATGTGACTGTGAGGTTCCAAGGTGCGTCACAGTGTAACACGTAACCAGGGGCAATAAACAGGCCCCAAGAAAAACTATTCTATAGATATATGGGGTATAAGGTTGCACCCAGGATTCACCAAGAAGGACTGAACACAAACTCCAAAACAACTATCAGTACCACCAATATATTCGGGATTGGTATAGCAAAACATGTGCACATCCAGGTGCTTAAAGAAAACTAG
>NW_007274119.1:0-812 GCF_000164805.1 Carlito syrichta | reverse complement strand
TAAGGCATCAAGATATTACATAGAGTAAAAAATGCAGGAACCGTTTAATACTACTAAGTTAACTGTTAATGGAATGAGTACTAAAAATGATGGCTAAACTGTGAACATTGGTAACTTCCTTTCAAAACAAATCGATTCTTTTAGGAAAAGCATTTAGGTAAAACACTACAAGACTTGGAAGGAATACTGAATACAGGTCACTGATTGATTAACTCAAACTATTAGTCAAAGGTGTTGAATTGCCAAAGGCATCCCAATTCTGAGATATCATTCCCAAGTCAAACTTTAAGATGCATTCTTTCTATCAGTCCTTCCCTTCTCCCCTCCTTTTTTCCTCAATGTGTGGCATACATCCTGATTTTAATAAAGTAAACTTTTTGTGCCTCAATTTAAGAGTTGAAGGAGAGCTAGTAATAACAGTATAGTGATTATTTGCTATTATCTCATCTTTCCATTTTTAAGTGAGGGCCCAACAGTAATGCAAGCTTAAGAAAATTGCACCAATAAAAAAAAAACTGCAAATTTGGAAACTATATCTTTATGAATAAATTATTGATTTGCATTGAGAAACAACCGCTATAAGACCCCAAATGCCTGAGAATTCTGTTCCCTGCCAAATCAATCTCTTCACTTTGGCCACCATGATATCAAGGCACAATGAATTTCAGTCTCTATTTCTCAAAATGTTCAAGGTATCATCATTGCTAAACAAACAAACAAAAATGTTTACGAGTTACTAGTTTTTGTTTTTTTGAGTGGAAGTCTCATTGTGTTGCCCAGGCTGGAGTGCAGTGGCACACTCACAACTACGA
>NW_007274118.1:0-744 GCF_000164805.1 Carlito syrichta | reverse complement strand
TCAGACGTAGAGTTGGCAAAGACTTTTTCCCAGTCTGTAGGCTGTCTTCCTGCTCTCTTGATGGTTTCTTTGGCTTTGCAGAAGCTTGTCAGTTTAATAAGGTCCCATTTGTCTATCTTCTCTCTTAAGTCCTGTGGGTTTCGGGTTTTGTACAGGAATTGGATGCCAGTTCCGATTTCCATGAGAGTATTTCCTTCCTTTTCTAAGGTTCTTATGGTTTGAGGTTTTACATTTAGGTCTCTGATCCATTTGGAGTTAACCTTTGTGCATGGGGATAGATAAGGGTCCTGTTTCAATCTTCTGCATGTGGTCAACCAGTTTTCCCAGCACCATTTACTGAATAGGTTCTCTTCTCCCCACTGGTAGGTGGTGGGGGCTTTGTCGAAGATGAGTTGGTTGAGGAATTGAGGTTTTGCTTCTGGAATCTCAATTCTGCTCCATTGATCTATATACCTGTTCCTGTACCAATACCAAGCTGTTTTGATGATTGTAGCTTTATAGTAAAGTTTGAAGTCTGGTATTGTGATACCACCTGCTTTGTTTTTTTACTGAGGATTGTTCTGGCTATTCTTGGACGTTTGTGTTTCCATATGAATTCCTGTGTTGTTTTTTCTAGGTCTGAGAAGAATGTTGTTGGTAATTTAATGGGTATTGCATTGAATTTGTAGATTGCCTTAGGTAAGATGGACATCTTCACAATGTTGATTCTTCCGATCCATGAGCATGGAATATTTTTCCACTTGG
>NW_007274117.1:0-552 GCF_000164805.1 Carlito syrichta | reverse complement strand
TACAGGCAGCGAGGTGGAGGGCCTGACTGTTCCAGGCCGACCACCCCAGCCTGGCTCCGCCCCAACGTGGGCCCTGGTTTACCTGCATCGTTAAGCACTCATGAGAACCTCTCACTTTTCTCCACCAAGACGTGGAAAGCCACTCCCTCTTTGCGACAGTTTAGCGAGTGTCACACAGTTCCCAGTGGCCGAGACCCGCGGGGTCATGCACAATTGTTACCCTGGTGCCTTGGGTTTCAGGTTAAGACATTGGGGGGGTCTACCTGTGGCGACCCCACTGCTCCCAAGGCCCCAGCTCCTGGGTGCCCAGTCTGTACCATCATGCCAAGCAGGGCAGGCACCCCCCATTGACCCCAGGTTAGAATAGTGCACCTTAAGTGCCCCGAGGGCATGGGGCTGCAGGGACTGCAGTGAGCATGGCGCTGCAGGCAGGACAAGCTGAGACAGGTGGCGGGAGGACATGCCTGGAGCGACTCCAGGGAAAACCCTGAAGGAAAGGTCCAGAAGCCCAGGAGGGCCGGAGTGAGTGCCTGGGCTGCCTAGGGATGGCGC
>NW_007274116.1:0-658 GCF_000164805.1 Carlito syrichta | reverse complement strand
TATGCCCACCTCCCATCAATAACACTTCTTCCCACAGGGAACCAAGGTCATGAATCCAATATCATTGCATACATGTTGATTGTTTTAGTATTTTATATAAATGGAAATATAAAATATGTATACTCATATGTCTGATTTCTACTATTGATGGGTAATTTCTAGTTTTCAACTCTTTTCAATATTGCCACTGTGAACATTCTTATACGTGTGTATGAATGAACATATATGTATATTTCTGTTGGGTATATATCCAAGAGTAAAATTGCTGAGTTTCAGGCATACACATATTCAACTCTGATAGATATTCTCAAATTGCTTCCAAAGTGGGTGTACCAATTACCCTCAATATGAGAGCTTTAGTGACTTCATGTCTCTCAACTTTTGATATTTCCTGCTTTTTTAATTTTAGCCAACTAGTTCAGTGGTTGAAAGATCTTAAAAAGACAGATTTTTTTTTAAAACAGCCATTTCAGTAACTGTACTTGGGGTATTAATGATCCACCCAGGTGTTGTTTAAACATGCATGGTCAAAACATTATGCAAACAATACCCTGTTCAACAGAATGCAGAGGGCTTTCACACACACTGCTCTTAAGAAGCAAAGCCATAGTTAATTCATATCCAAGGACACAACTATGTGAGCAGTAAATAAAGTCTG
>NW_007274115.1:0-807 GCF_000164805.1 Carlito syrichta | reverse complement strand
TAGAGGTAAATCACAGCACAGGCAGAAACTAAGTGCTTCCATCCTCTCCCAGATAACTACTCTTCTTTGAGAAACAACTTTAAGCTTCTACTGAGTTTTAATAGAGACTGGATGCTTCACATTGTCCACAAAGTTATCAGGTGACTTGACAGACCCATTGATGTTGTTATCAAACATATAAAGCCATAAAATTGGACATTCACAGAAATACTCTATCATTACATAGAAATTAAGTATATAGAATTGGGCCTAAGTTGACTCCCAAAACACAAGTAAATTTCATGAAAAAGTGTCTCAAATGCCCATAGTCTACTGCTACTTTTTCTTTTCTAGTTTTCACTTATGGTCTCATGAAAAATTTACCATGAGCAGACAAAAGAGAAGGAGACAACTCAGGCCTGGTTTAAAGATAGTCCTGATCATAGGCTCTGCTGAAAGCACTACAGCCCTTTCTGGATATCTCTGAAGGACCATGGTGAAGAAAAATATTCCAATGGGAAGAGCTTTGAGCAGTGTATCTGATTCCTTATGTCATTTATAAGAAGAAATGGCCAGACATGAAGTTATCTACCAATTCATGGTCAGCGACCGACGGTTTGGCTGGATGACCAGGGACATAGAAAATTCATAATTAGAATATTGGTGACAAGAAAATCTGTAGAAGAGGTATGAGGATTGATCTCTCTGAATGAACAAAAAGTGAGAATACTTGTATCTCATGTGAATGCCCATCAAAGGATAACATTTACAGAGGATGGCTTTAATAATCAAGTGGATAAGATGATTGGTTTTGTGAATACCAGTCAT
>NW_007274114.1:0-614 GCF_000164805.1 Carlito syrichta | reverse complement strand
TCTGACCGGGAGTTAGGTGTTATCTTAATGTAGTTTTAATTTGCGTCTCCTTGATGACCAATGAGATGGAACATTTTTTCTTGTGTCTGTTGGAGTTTGATTTTAAAATTATTTTTTAAATTATTTTTAAATTATTTTAAAATTAATTTTTAAATTATTAAAACATTTATTCTAATACATATTTTTTACTTTAAAATTGTGGGGTACAGATAAGGGTTAGGTATACAAATTTGCATTGCATAGGTACCCTTGTTGATAAGGTTTGCCCCCTGTCCCCAGACAGATATTGGCTACCGTTAATCCCACCTCCTTTTCCCTCCCTGCTCCCCCCATAGTTTTCCAGCACTGTCAATCCTTTTCCTATAGTATTACAATAGTTGTTCAAGGTCCACTTATGAGTGAGAGCATGTGATACTCAGATATTTGTTTCTGTGAGATCACTCAGTATTATAAACTCTAATTCCATTCAGATTGCTGCAAAATTCATGATTTTGTTCTTTTTTATGGCTGTGTAATATTCCATCATGTATACGTACACATTTTTTTAATCCAGACCTCTTTTGATGAACAGCATTGTTGGTTCCATGATCTTGCTATTGTGAACAATGCTGCGA
>NW_007274113.1:0-492 GCF_000164805.1 Carlito syrichta | reverse complement strand
CATGGTCTGGGTACTTGGGAACATGGGGAAGGGATTTTTAACTCAGGAAGTCAGAGAAAGTGTCCCATCTATGTTGAGAAAATGAGTATAAAAAAAAAAACAAATAGGACACGAAAACTGTAATCCCGGCAGTTATGGAAGCCAAGACAGGAAGATCAATTGAGCCAGGAGTGTGAGATCAGCCCAGGCAACATAGCCTGAACCTATCTCTACAAATAAATATTAAAATAGATAAATGAATGACCGTGATCTATTTGGTAATTGTATCTACAAATTTAGGGTTGATAGTAAGTCCAAACATCTATCCCATGACTGCAACACTGAAAATAGTTGTTCTTCACTTGCCAAGGATGAGGAAGGTTTGGTATAGAAGCTCAATGAAAGTAAATGGTTGATGTTTTACCTTGAGCTTCTAAAGACAGGTATTTCAGTTATTTATTATCACATAACAAATGACACCAAAAGTTAATGGTTAAGACAGCAACAACAATC
>NW_007274112.1:0-737 GCF_000164805.1 Carlito syrichta | reverse complement strand
TGTGTTTTGTTATTTTTTTCTACTGCCTTGAAGTGTGTGTGACTGTAAGTTGTTAATATGTGATCTTTCAGTCTTTTTAATGTTAGGCGTTAAACACTATAAATTTTCCACTAGGGATAGCTTTGGCTATTTTTTTCTGTATTTTTTTCTTCTACTGCCACATAATGGCCCTGAATGTGTTATTCTAAGATTGTCTCAGCAGAGAAATAGAATGAGGTTGTTAATCTCCTTGTGCTGGCCTTTGTGTTCATAGTCTATCAATAACTGAATCTTCTTTTGTAATAGTAGTAAATGTAAGTTTGAGACACTTTTAACCCAAATGTTCTTCCTTTGTAGTTTGTCTTGTCCTAGCAAACATCTCTCTGATTAGGTTAGGATTTCCCTGGTATTCCAATGTATTACATTGAAATCATATTATTCTGTTTTTAATCTAAAAATGATCAATTTAGTATGACTATTATATCATTAATATTTGACATCATAATTTATAATGGTGTACATTTTATAAAGCAGAAAAACTATAATTTATTTAGTCTGAAATAATAAGCTCTTTCCAAAATTTCACTCTTACGAATAGTATGTGGTACAGAAATGTTTGAAATCCTCTCTGAAAACATCCTTAGGATATGTTTCTGTTAGGAATATTATTAGGCCCCAATTCTGCACATTTTAATAGTTCAGGTACATATTATCAAATTGTCCTCTAAAAAGTTATTAGTGTGTACTCCCATCACAAC
>NW_007274111.1:0-738 GCF_000164805.1 Carlito syrichta | reverse complement strand
CAGGCATGGTGGCACACGTCTGTGGTTCCCACTACTTGGAAGGCTGAGGTGGAAGAATCACCAGAGCCCAGCAGGTTGAGGCTGTGGTGGCCATGAGCATGCCCTTGCCCTCCAGCCTGGACAACAGAGGGAGACTCCGACTCAACAAAAAACCAAGAAAACACAATGCTACGTCAAAGAAGCCAGACCCAGAGGGCCTCCCCCCATGTGCCTCTAAGTACATGAAATCCCCAGAACAAGCCAATCCATAGAGGCAGAAGGCAGGGGCTGGGGGGACAAGGAAAATGGGGAACAACATGGATGATTATGGGGTTTGTTGTGGGGGATGAAAATGTTCCCAAATCAACTGTAAGTCGCCCAGTCCCACAGATATTACAGGGTACCGCATTGTGGGCTTCAAAGCCCCAAGAGTACTGAATTCCATCTCAGTCAATTAAGAAGGCAATGACTGAGTTCTAGGAAATCCCAACAGCATCCATTCAAGAGTGATGCTCCTTACCCCAGTGGAGGGTCATTCAATGACTGGACTGTTTTGAAACAGGAGACTTCAGATGTGTAACTGTTTTTAGAAATGCTCATCAGCCTGGCAGAGATTGAAATCATTATTGTGTGGCATCCAAAATGGTTGTGTAACCCAAAGGATGCACCTTATGCCCTGAGTGGTCCCTGCCATCCTGTCTCCAAGTTGGGAGGTCCATCTACATTACCTGGACAGAACCAGCCAGCCCAGCTGCCCTC
>NW_007274110.1:0-538 GCF_000164805.1 Carlito syrichta | reverse complement strand
GGAATGTAGAGAGAGAAAGAAGAAAATGTCTGAAGAAGGGAGAACTCAGGACAAGAAACTCTGACTCCACCACCTTAATCTAGTCAATTGCCATCCCCCACTCTGCAGAAAATGACTATATTGGATATTAAGAGACTAGAAATCTAGTCCCAGCTCCACTACAGACTAGTTGTGTGGTCTTGGACAACACCAACAATGGATTCAAGCAAGACATTTGAAATTGTGTAACTTAACTAAAATTCACTCATGTGAATCCTCAAGTTGGAGTTTCAAGTGATTTATCTGAAGATAGATGATGATGATAGATAGATGTTATAAGATAGACAGATAGACACACAAATATATAAATGTTTATGTATTATGTATTTCCCCTAAACATTAAACTCTTAACCACTGAATTTTTTTTTGAGTTGGTGTCTCACTCCATCATCCAGGCTGTAGTGCAGTGGCATGCTCACAGCAACACCAGCATTGACCTGATGGAATCTAGTGATCCTTCTGCCTCAGCCTTCCAAGTAGCTGGAACTACAGGTGCATG
>NW_007274109.1:0-676 GCF_000164805.1 Carlito syrichta | reverse complement strand
TTCTGTGTACTGGTATCAAAGGGCTCAATGGAGCTCATGCTGGCACAAGAACAAAGGATACAACATATTCAAGTCCAAAGTGTCTTCATTATTATCTTACAGTATTCTGCAATAGAACTTCAGTTGGCGTTTGAACTCCTGTGTAGGTTAATAAAACAGTACTGAGTCTCGAATCACTTGACAATGGGGACATCGACCCACTGTGGTTTGAAGAAATTGGGAGGAACAGCAAGAAAGCAAAATGGAAAAGCTTGTCATGATTGGCCTTATTTTTAATTATGGGAAATAATGAGGAGGATGTATTTGAAAGTATTAGAACACTTCACTGAGATAAAAAGACTTCTTTACTTATTTTCACTGTACCAATTTTGGATTTTCCCACTGATTTCCAACTAGTGGTGTCATTAGTCTTGACTTCGCTCTGTGTCTTGCGGTCATAAGATGACCTTGTGTCATTGTTCCCTGTGTCATCATGCACAACATTTCTCCTTTATACTTTCATTCTTGTTATGAAAAGATAATGTGTTGCTTTAAGATGACTATGATAGAAATGCATATGAAGTGGACTCATGGCTACCCTAAAGCATAGTAGAAGAGACTTGGGAAATTTAACCAACACATGTGTCTACTGTCACATAGCACACACATTCTCAGAAGGCTGGTGCTCATTGACCTC
>NW_007274108.1:0-688 GCF_000164805.1 Carlito syrichta | reverse complement strand
TCTAGTACCGTCTGGGCCTCAGAGTGAGGCCATGACTCAAAGAGAAACGCAACCCACAGATGCGGAAAATATATTTGCGAATGTACATCTGACAAGGGATGATCAGCTCGGAACTACAAGGAACTGCCACTTGCCGACAAGAAAAAAACAAACAGCCTCATTTCACAGTGAGCAAAAGATAGGAAGAGACCCTTCTCAACAGCAGACATACAAGCAGCCACCAAAGACGTTGGAAAAAGCTCAGCCTCATTTGTCATCCGAAAATGCAAGTGAAAACTACCTTGAGGAGTCACCTATTTTCAGTCAGGATGGCTATCATCCATCATTCCCAAAACAACACGTGCTGGCGTGGAAATGACAAAAAGGGAACACTTCTACACTGCTCGTGGGAGTGTAAACTCGGACCAGCTCTGTGGATAACCATTTGGTGATTCCTAACCGATCTAAAAATCGACCCTGCCATCCTCCTACTGGGAACATACCAGGAAGAACGAAATCCCTCTCTCAAAGAGATATTTGCACATGTATGTTTATCGCCACATTGTTCGCAGTAGCAAGGACATGGAGCCAACCATCCTGCCCATCTAAAGAGGACTGGATTCAAAATATGTGGTACGTAGGAACAATGCCATATTATGCAGTCACAACGAGAACAAACTCACGAAGTTCACGGAAACCTGGATGGAGG
>NW_007274107.1:0-711 GCF_000164805.1 Carlito syrichta | reverse complement strand
TTGTTATAAAAAATTCCAAAACGTGTTTATTTTCTATGTTACTTTTTGTGGAAACATTTGAAAGCCTTATTTTTATAAACTTTATTTCAACAGTTTTGGAGGTACAGATAGTTTTTAGTTACATGGCTGTAATGCACAGTGGTGAAAAAGCAGCCTTTATCAATCAAGGATATGTTCAAGAATTTTTTTAAGAACGGCAGTATCGGCCGGGCTCGGTGACTCAGCCTGTAATCCCGTGCTTTGGGAGGCTGAGGCGAGTGGGTTGCCTGAGTCCGCGGGTTCAAGACCAGCCTGGGCAAGACCTCATCTTTACAATAAATCAAAATTCATCCGGGCGTGGTAGCACGCACCTGTAATTCCAGCTACTAGGAAGGCTGAGGCGGAAGGATAGCTGGAGCCCAGCAGGTCGAGGCTGTGGTGGCCAGGAGCGGCCACTGCACTCCAGTTTGGATGACAGAGTGTGACTCCAACTCAAAAAAAGAAAAAAAGAACGGCAGTATTTTTCCAAACTTACTCAAACTGCAGCTCACAAATAATCTTGAGTATCACTATGAGATATTTACTTAGTCAATATTTCACAGTTAATTAAAATGATTGCTCATTTTTATTTTCTTGAAAAGATTTTTCTGTTTTTTTCTTGCTTCATGTTGCTATCAAGAATCATGAGGTGTCTCTTTATAAACAGATACTTCTCAAAGAAATTCAAGCGGC
>NW_007274106.1:0-630 GCF_000164805.1 Carlito syrichta | reverse complement strand
TGCAAAAACTTGAGTGTGAGAGATGAGAACACCATCGCTAAGTGACAGAAGTTCAGTCTGGCTAGAGTAGAGAGGAATTACACAAACTTATTATGGAAGCAATACTTGTTCATTGTGTAAAATTTGAAAAATACAGGAAGAGAGAAAGCATACCATGGCTAGCTTCAAACCTCAGAGTTTATTGCTGTGAACATTTGTTGCATTTTTCTCATCCCCTACATGGGTATTCATAGAACAGCATGTTTGATGTGATCCCATTTGGCTTAGACCGTAGATATGTGTACAGGCATAAAATGCATTTACATATACATGTGTGAAAATGCACCAAGTCAAGTTGGGATCATGCTTACATGTTATTTGTTACCTGCTTTTTTAACATTACAATATACTTAAATATTTTGAATGTCCTTGGATGCAATCATATTTTAAGTAAGCTATTATGAGTTGCAGCGGTTCGTTTCTGTGATTAAAAAAAAAATTCTTGATCGGGTGTGGTGGCTCAAGCCTGTCAACCCAGCACTGTGGGAGGCCGAGGCGTGAGGATAGCTAGAGCCCAGGAGTTCAAGACCAGCATGGGCAATGTGGTGAGACCTCGTCTCTACAATAAATCAATAAATTAGCCAGGTGTGG
>NW_007274105.1:0-572 GCF_000164805.1 Carlito syrichta | reverse complement strand
AAAGAAAAGAAAAGAAATACAAGTTTACATGAACAAAGTTAAGAGATAGCTATAGTGCTGGAGGGTCAGTGTTGGAATTCTGGCACAACTACTTATTTGTTCTGTGACTTTAGCAGACTTGACTTCTCTGTGCCTCAGTTTCCTCATCTGTAAAATGAGGATCACAATAGTGCCTACTTCATTTTGAATCAGCGGTCTCATTCTTTCACCCGGACTGGGGTGCAGTGGCATGATTACAACTCACTACAGCCTCAACCTCCTAGGCTCAGGTGATCCTCCCGTCTCAGTCTTTCGAGTAGCTGGGGGCTAAAGGCATGTGCCACCACACTCAGGTAATTTTTTTTTTATTTTTTGTAGAGATGAGGTGTTGCTATGCTGCCCAGGCTTGTTTCAAATGACTAGGCTCAAGCGATCCTCCTGTCCTGGCCTCCCAATGTGCTGAGATTACAGGCATGAGCCACTGCACCCAGTCCATATAAATAAATAATTAAATATATATATTTATGAGAAAGGGACTACTTTGAGATCATGTGGCCCTAATGTCTCAAAACTTTGTGGGCATCTGAATCCAC
>NW_007274104.1:0-425 GCF_000164805.1 Carlito syrichta | reverse complement strand
AACACAGCTGAGTCCCACGAGCGCAGGCGTGGGAGAAGTATCCCTTGGGATCCCTGGCACGGGCTCCCAGAGAGAGAGTCCCTGGCCCCTTCATGCACATGCGTGCATGCACACACGTACACACACACACACACACACACACACACACACACGCCTGGGGCTAGCCCATTCTCTCAGAATGACAAAGAGCAAGAAACTGGCCAAGTTGGTGGTGGCTCAGGCAGGAAACGGTCATCTCTGGCCCTGCAGGCTGGCACAGGGAGCGCAGCAAAGCCCAGGGTTAGCAGGGATAGAAGATGGAGGGCATACCTACCAGAAGGTCAGCTTCCGCCCAGGTGCGATCATTCTTCACCTTGTCTTGCATGTTTGCCTCTCATTGATAGTTCTGATGATGATGTGGGGGATTCCAGGGGGTTCTGGGGGTT
>NW_007274103.1:0-412 GCF_000164805.1 Carlito syrichta | reverse complement strand
AACTCTGTAACCTTATATGGAAAGGGGGACTTTTCCGAAGAGATTAAGATGAAGGACCCTGAAAAGGGAATGGTAGTCTGTTACCCAAGTCAGCCAAACCCAATCACAAGTCCTCAAAACCTTCCCCAGCTGTGGTCACCAAGCAGCTTTGAATACAGAAGGCAGCAGAGAGGAGCTGTGTCTCTGGCGTTGGAGATCGGGGAAGAGCCATGAACCAAGGAATGTGGGAAGTTTTTGGAAGCTAGAAAAGGTAAGAAAACAAGTGGCTCTCTAGCGAATCTTCCAGGAAACATTGTAGCTCTGCCAACACCGTGGTTTGAGCCCAGGAAGATATTCATTGGACTTCAGACCTGTGTAATTGTAAGACATTACATTTGTGTTGTTTCAAACCACTGAGCTTGTGGCAATTTAG
>NW_007274102.1:0-798 GCF_000164805.1 Carlito syrichta | reverse complement strand
TTATTTAATTATTACAAGTCCATCTCTCCCTACTAGACAGTAAACCCCTTGGGTTTTATTCCTTGTATCCACAGCTCCACACATGGGTCTGGAACATAGAATGTTATTTCATGAATGTTTACTCAATTAATAGATCAGTGAATGGATAGATAAAATAGCACTTTCCAAGTCACAGCTACTTCTTTGTATAGAAATTATATAACTTGGAAACTTTCCTAACCTTTTCAGACATTATAAGAGAGTTTTCAACCTTCAACCACTAATCCCAGAATTCCCAGTGGTTTTTGAGATCCAGAATCAAAGTGTCTGGCTGAGCCACTTGGCCAGTTGTAGGGCAATGAAAGAAAGCACAGAAAAGCTTCTCCTTAGCTGAAGAACTAGGTAACACACCATTATTCCAGCCTGCATTTGTCCAAGATTTCACACACTAGTATATACATTTCATGTTTACCAAGTAAAATCCTCAGCAAGACCTTCTAAAAAGAATACTGGCACACAAGGGTTATACTTCTCAGGACAACATATACAAACATACAGAAGGAAGGGCTGACATATTTAGTGTTTTTCTAGGCAAAATACTTTTAAAATACTTGTAAGTTGCCCACAGATACAAATGGCCCAGAAGGTTACCAATTAGTAAGGAAAATGGAATAATTAGGAGAGGCAAATTGTTTATTGTGCTGCATGAGAGAAATTCAACACTCCAAAGTTCAATACATGGGAATGCTGTGCCATCTGTACAATCAAGCCACCAAGAGTTGCCTTGGACAAACTCTCAAACTAAGCAAGAAGTTTGAA
>NW_007274101.1:0-534 GCF_000164805.1 Carlito syrichta | reverse complement strand
TCATTTTAAAAACAATTGGAGCAACTACATTTATGCTCAAGCAGAAATATTTGTCTAAAGTGGTCATCAGATTTTGCCTGAAGGGCATTGCTCTCGTATGTGTATGAATCCTACCAAAGGATTTTAGATAATTGGCCCTATTGCCCAGTGAGGAAGTGACAAAAGGCCTTTTCAATTGCAATGCAGTTATCGATAGCTGGAGTGGCCAGGCCTCTTTACAACATGTCTTCATTTCATAGTGGGATAAGTTATCATTACTCCCCTTATCTGTGATCCTATTAATCACTAAATTTCTCTTTCTGTGGATGAATGAGCATGTGATAGAGATTCTCCAATGAACTGCCTCTTGGAGAGGAAACTTTGTTGTGAAGAATGTGTGAGAAGTAAACAGTAAGTGTTAAGCAAAGTCATATATAAGTAAACAGTAAGTGTTAACCTTTGCTTAATTGATGTTTATCACTGAGGTTTCTCTGGAGTGGAGTACATTACTTCTTGTTTGTTTGGCTATTAATCCAGAATTGTGTGGGTGTGTGG
>NW_007274100.1:0-666 GCF_000164805.1 Carlito syrichta | reverse complement strand
GAGTCCGGCTTATTTTTATTATTAATAATAATAATTTTTATAGTCCCGAGGTCTTGCTGTGTTGCTCAGGCTGGTCTCAAACTCCTGGGCTCAAGCACTCCTCTCTCATTGGCCCCCAAACTCTGGGATTACAGGTGTAAGTCATTGCGCCTGGCAAGAATTACTTATATTAAATTTTCTCTGTCCAAATAGGTGGTATGGTTTCTGTCTCCTGAATAGATCCTTACTGATACAAGGGATTAAGACTTCAGAAGTCAAAGGAGGAAATGATTTATTCTGACAATGAGGATAGAGTACAATGACTTGAACCAGACTTTGAAAGTTAACTTGGATTTTGATAGATAGAGAATGTGAGTAAAATATGAATTTCAGGAGACACTGAGTATGGTGACCAGGCTGCAGTGCAGGATTTATCAAGGAGTGCACTCAAGGGACACAGAGGCCTAACCAGTGTGGATTTTAGTGGCATAGCAATGAACTCAGGTTTTTTCTCTGGGCAATGAAGAACTATCAAATGTGTCAAATGTGTCTGAGGAGGAGCAGAATAGGATTGAATGTGTCAGAGGAGTATCAAGAAACTGCCTGAGGTCATGGCCATAGGATTGGAATAAGACTCACAAAGATGATTCTGCATTTCTGCTGTAGCTCATGCTATGGAGCAAGTAT
>NW_007274099.1:0-354 GCF_000164805.1 Carlito syrichta | reverse complement strand
AAGGTGATCTGAAGCCAGGCTTGGTGGCTCAGCCTGTAATCCCGCACCTTTGGGAGGCTGAGGTGAGTGGATTGCCTGAACCCGCCGGTTCGAGACCCGCCTGGGCAGCGCGACATCATCTCTACAATAAATAAAAAAATCAGCCGGGCGTGGTAGCGCATGCCTATAATTCAGGCTACTTGAAAGGCTGAGGGGGAAGGATCGCCAGAGCCCAGCAGGTCGAGGCTGTGGTGGCTGGGAGCGGTCAATGCACTCCAGTCTGGGCGACCGAGTGAGACTCCAACTCAAAAAAAAAAGTGATCTGAAATCCCAGCTTGCCTAGGAAAAGTCAGCCCCAGGTCAGAGAACAGAAGG
>NW_007274098.1:0-562 GCF_000164805.1 Carlito syrichta | reverse complement strand
TGCAGATAGGGCAAGTCGGATACGTGTGCTTGTCGCAGGGTGCTAGAATCGAGTCCTCGGGCCCTTGGGAAGCTCAGAGTGCAGAGCGCATCCGCCGATCCACGGGGGGGGGGGAAGCTGAGGCCGTAAACCAGTGCCACACACACGGCCACCGAGTCCCACGGGGAGCTCACCGCTATGCCCCCGGCCTCTGAGTCCGATCGGTGATAAAAAGATCGCCGTCCTTAAGGACCATAAGGTCTACTGTAATCGGGTGTGAGCCATATAATCCGATCCCATATCTGACTGGTATTAAAAGGTAAAATTTTGGCCCGGTTTACGTATAATTTCCTGAACGGGCCATCGCCTCAAACCGATTCTCGTTAGGTTATCGCTATTAGCGATTCAACTTCCCGCTCCAAATTCTTGAATGGACAGATCTAAAGGTGGCCGGTCCGTTCCCTGGATGAGGTGAAACCCACCAGGGAAGCCCAGAGGCTCCTGAGACTAGGAAGTTGCCCACAGATTCACCGGTTCGAGTCATCGAACGTTCTAGCGTAGGAATAGGCCCACTCTAAATACA
>NW_007274097.1:0-771 GCF_000164805.1 Carlito syrichta | reverse complement strand
TAAGATTTAGTATAAATTTCTGTGAGAAATTACAAAAAATGATCAGAAATGTGCTCTTTGGGAAGCTCATCTGTGCTTGGTAATCAGGTCCAGTTTATATGTCAGGAATGCCCTAGTGTTATCAGAGCTTAAATGACCTAACAGTCTGCAAATGTCACATTTAAAATTCTGTCTTCATGCCTGACTTTCAGCATAAATGAATTAGACAACAGAGCAGGCAGCAAGTCAATATGTTCTTAACAGTAAGAGTGAGCAATGAAACAATTTGTGGTTTGTCCAGAATAGGTAAATAGAAGCTGCCCAGAACAGTTCACCTAGAATAAGACCCAAAAGAGGAAACAAGAATTAACCTTTAAGATGGTTGACCAGATGAAATGTCAGTAATATTTTTATGGCATGAATGAACCAATGAATTACCTGGTTTATGTAACCGTTGTGTTTTGCTATTAGGCACTGTGTGAATTCAAAGATGAACATTTTTGTCCTTATAAAATTTAGATTGTGCATTTGTGTGTACTTTTTTTGGGTAGTATAATAGACTATTAATCTTAACACTGAGTTATAATTAGAATTCACTGGTAGTTGATTTTATTAAATTTATGTCTTTAAGAAATTTTGCATGATAGGTATTATTATTATTTTTAATCAAATAAAATTCATTCTATTTTCAAAGATTAGTCAGGAAAGGTCATTGTTAATGCCAGGCTCTTCATCTGTTTCTTTTGTTATTTCTCTTTTCTGATAGTACTACAACCTAGAGACTGTTACCAT
>NW_007274096.1:0-420 GCF_000164805.1 Carlito syrichta | reverse complement strand
CACGTCTTCCTTCACACATGGCCATTTTTGCATGGCTGGCAGCCCCCTCTTATCTGAAGCCCACCTCCTTGCACTTGCTGTCAACCCCATGAATAGCTCGGCTCTCAGAACAGCAGTTTTCTTTCTTCTTCTTTTATTTTCAGTAGCTTTAAGGGGTACACAAGCTTTCTGGTCTCAGTGGAATGCATGGTATGGTGAGGAAGTCTGGGCTTGGCCTGTACCCAATGGGTGACTTTTTATCCCCCTTTCTGAGTCTCCAGTGTCTGTACCCCATTCTCTCTGGATTTGCAGACCCCAAGCTCAGCTCCCACTTACATGTGAGAATGTGTGGTGTTTGGTTTTCTCTTCCTGTGTTAGGTCACTTAGGATGATGGTCTCCTATTCCATCCAAGTTGCTGTCACAGGCATGATCGCATTCTT
>NW_007274095.1:0-596 GCF_000164805.1 Carlito syrichta | reverse complement strand
AGCCAATATCACATTATTTTAATTTACCACAACTTTAAATTAGAGTCTGCACATCAACTAGAGGAAATGACTCTTCCACCACTGCTGCCTAAGTACTTAGTCAACTAAATGGCCATGGCTATATTTGCTCCTTTACCAGTCTGCAAGAAGTTGATAACTAGCTTATTAAGTTCCATAAAAAATCCTGGAGAGACAAAATACAAAAGTATTTAAGAGAGCATAGATGATCTCAGACAGCTAGTACTTGCACTTACTAGTCATGTTGCAAGACACAAACCACTCTACAATCATAGTCACATATAAAATGAAGATGCTATTGCCAATTGTTCTGAGGTTTAAATGAGTTAATACATTCAAAGTGCTTGGACTAGTGCCAGACATTTATTAAAAACTGGAAAGAAAAACTGAACTGTAATTATTTACAGATAATTTTGGTGAGCAATATAATAATTTGTTCTTCTTATCCCTGAACCTAGTCCACTATTTAGGTGATCCTTTACCATCTGTAATTGATTTTATAATTATCCCCATAAGGATGAGCAGCTTTTAAGATGTATGCCCGTCCGTGCTCAATGGCTCACCCTGTAATCCCATGC
>NW_007274094.1:0-363 GCF_000164805.1 Carlito syrichta | reverse complement strand
TAAACCAATTGCCATGTTGGCTTCTTCTGTTTCTGCAACGGGGTGTAAATGTTAAGCAATAAGTCCATTGCAGACATTACTTTGTTTAGATTATGGTAGACTCTGTGGCGCCGCCACTCTCCTGGTGGGCTGTGTGGTATTTCAAACCTCCTGATGGCATGCCAAAGTTAATTTATGCGCAGTGACAGTGTAAACCTAGCTTATCGGGCATTCCACTATGCCCATTTAGCCATTTCCCGTCAATCACAGGCAACTGAACTCAAGCCTGCGCAAAACCAAATACAAACCAACCAATCTCAAGCACCCCTGTCCCTTGACATCATTGTGGACCTGGTTGGGAACTAACTATGCAAGGTCCGCGGA
>NW_007274093.1:0-780 GCF_000164805.1 Carlito syrichta | reverse complement strand
TAAGTGGTCTCATACAGCTCAAACTCGTGTGTTCAAGAGTCAACTGTATCATTTGCTTGGCATGTCATAGAAGTCTGAAGACCTTTATATGACCTTTCATACCAAAACAGCCTGTGGTACAGGAAGCAGATGTGGGAGCCTGCCTGTTGCAAAGGACATATTTCAACATGCATTCAAGATTGGGAAAGCATGCATGTGATATATATATATTATTGTAATTTTACCTTATTTTGGAGATGTGGGGTATATGTAATGATTTGCTATGTAGGTAAATTTATGCAAGTGAAATTTGGAATTCTAGTGAGCCCTTTCTTCCTCTAGTAATGGACATGGTACCCAATGGGTTGTTTGTGCACCCTGTCCTTTCTCCCTCCCTCCCCTCATTATTAGCATGTTAAGTGTCAGTTTTTTCCCTTCTTTCTGTTTTTGTGTCCAATATGTAGGGCCTGTTTATGAGTGAGAACTTGTGATATTCAGTTTTTTTGTTTCTGTGACATTTCACGAATGATGGCTTCCAGTTGCATGCATGTTGCTGCCAAGGACATGATTTTGTTCTTCCTGACTGTGTAATATTCCACTGTACACCTGTACCACATTTTCTTTATCCAGTCCACTTTGAAGGGGTGCATGTGATTTTTTTTTTTTAGTCATATTATAATGTAGACATATAATATAATGTTGGTTTTTTTTGACTACTCTTCATAAGCTGTCTCTCTGGATCACATTGGTCTGGTATGAATACCAGAAGAATAGAAGCCTGGAGATTCAGTCAAAACAAAT
>NW_007274092.1:0-465 GCF_000164805.1 Carlito syrichta | reverse complement strand
GATCCTTCCACATCAGCCTTCCAAGTAGCTGGAACTACAGGCTTGCACTACCAACCCCGGATAATTTTTTTGATTTATTGTAGAGATGAGGTCTCGCCTGCTCAGGCGGGTCTCGAACCCGTGGGCTCAGGCAATCCACTCACCTCAACCTCCCAAAGGCGCGGGATTACAGGCTGAGCCACCAAGCCTGGCTAACTTTCTCAATTCTTGCTCATTTAACTGGAGTCAACTGAGATGCCCAATGTATGAAAAACAACGTACAATGACAAGATGCTGGCAAATCCTTAGTGCTCAGGGCTACTTACAGATGGAAGCAGGTATGAAGAGTGACCCATCTCAGCCTCTTGCTAAGGAAACAAAATGGAAAGGCAGGGCCACGGTGGACCTGACAGTGAGCTCCTCATTATCTCTCAAGGTAGTGACAGCAACAAAGCTCAGTCAGCTGTTGCCAGGCCAGAACGTGGG
>NW_007274091.1:0-433 GCF_000164805.1 Carlito syrichta | reverse complement strand
TACCCCTGAATTACAGAATTAAAGATGACGAAGTCGTGGTGTGTAGGAAAAAGTAATGAGGGGGAATAACCTCACAAAGGAAGAAAACCCAAAAGAAGAATATAGGTCTTACACAGACCCCTGGGAGATCAGACAATGAGAAAACAGATTCTGGAACACAGACAATGAAGAGTCCCCAGAATGACTGGCTACATGCAACAAACCCAGACATCAAGACATTAATGGAGAGAATTAAAAAAATTGAGGAGAGACAAGAGGAAAATAGGAAGGAGTTGTTGTCAGAAATGACAGCAGTAAAGAATACTGTGATGGAAATGAACAACAGACTAATAAGCATGGAAAGCAGAATCAGCCAAGCCGAAGAAAGAATCTCAGAGCTTGAAGACCAAAACACAGAACTAACCCAAACTGTCAAAAGCATAGAAAAGAAGCG
>NW_007274090.1:0-732 GCF_000164805.1 Carlito syrichta | reverse complement strand
TTAAAAGCACATCTATACTAGACTCAGTTTAGTAAATTCATTCCACAAACATTTATTGGTCCCTGTTATGGGCCAGAATCTTAGGTGCAAAGTCAACTGAAAAATAATTCTTGCAAAGCAAATGAAAACAAAAAAAGAGGTAGAAATTAAAAAGGCAAAGAAATAAAAACAGGATAAAGCGAGACCAAACACAAGGCAGTAAATTAGTTAATTAGACAAACTTCGGTTGGGTTAAGAGACAAAATCCAATTAAAAGCTGTTTTTCAGGAAGAGTCTTGAAGTAAGTTGACCTAGAAAGGTTAAAATCTGAAAGTGGAAAAATGTGTTAAGCAAAAATGAAGTCAACAGGCCAGAATTCATATCAGACAAAGTAGAAGATGAGGGAAAAACAATGCATTCAATTTTGACAAGAGGAATAGATCATGGTGAAGGTATGACAGTTAAATTCTTGATGTTCCAAATGTGCAGTATTAAGATTTACAAGCAAAAACTTACAGATGCAGAAGAGATGAAAACAGAAGAGTCGAAGAAGACCTTATCACCCTGCCTTCAATTTGGTAGATGAAGTAGACCAGAGTAAAAGACTACAGGGTATTTTAATTATATAAGTAATAGGTTTATGCCAACAGAAATCCATTTTACAGTTTTTTGTCACTACAGAGAACATACTACCTTTCAAAGTATACACAAGCAGTTGATCATATACTAGGGCACAAAGAAAACTCAGTAAAT
>NW_007274089.1:0-764 GCF_000164805.1 Carlito syrichta | reverse complement strand
TACAATAAATCAAAAATTAGCTGGGTGTGGTATCGCGTGCCAGCAGTTCCAGCTACTTGGGAAGACTGAGGTGGAAGGATTGGTGGAGTCCAGCAGGTCGAGGCCATGGTGGCCAGGAGTGGCCACTGCACTCCAGTCCTCCAGTTTGGGCTACAGAGTGAGACTCCAACTCAAAAAAAAAAAAAAAAAAAAGAACATGATTTTGATGAGCTTCAAATGTCAACGCAAATGAATCAGATACATTTTTTGAAGTATTTTTCTTGTTTAGTAGCCAAACGCATTTGATAAGTGAGTCAGAAAAATTTCACAATAAATCAAAGGGCTAACAAATAAGTTAGCATACGTCTAGTGACTATTATTAATCGGCATGGCCTCCACACCACAACAGCTAAACCACTGGCTGATACACCACTGGAGAAATACCAATGCTAAGAAAGAAAGAACAGTCTTGAGCTTCAGAGACAGTTCTGAAGAGTTTGTCTTGGCAAGGATGTCAGCGATGTGTTTACAAAATTTTAGTATTATAAAAAAGTGGTGTCAACTGAGAAGAGCTAAATCCTTAGGGCTTTATCACCCCTGTGAAAAAAGTTGGTGAAGAAACAGACAGAGCACAAAGAGAAATGAATAAAGTCAAGAAGTGGAGCAAACAATATTGACAACGAAATGAAATATTCGGAAAATCTTCAGATATGCTCACTAGTTTACTCTCTCCTCGATTTTGTGCATAATCAGAGCTCAAATACCAAAGAAGCTGAGAGAAACGA
>NW_007274088.1:0-785 GCF_000164805.1 Carlito syrichta | reverse complement strand
TTACTGTAGAGATGAGTCTCGCACGTGCTCGGGCTGGTCTTGAACCCCGTGGCTCAGGCGATCCCCTCACCTCTGCCTCCCAAAGCATAAAATAATTTTTAATATCAGTAGCTGAATAGAAACACATTTCCAACACAAAACCATGTAAACACATTCTAAAATTTTTGATTTGTTAAAGTATAAATGCTAAATACTCATTAACAGATAAAACTAGTAAAGTATTATTCTAAAACATACAATGTAGACCCCCAAATTGGAATTTACTTATTAAAAAGTGTATTCTTACATATTTAAACTTCAGTCATCTTCAAAGTATTCTTCATTTGATGCTATGCACCTATCAAGATGCTTTTTCCACTGCTTACAACAGTTTAATTCATCACAATTTTGATGCTTTTTAGTGTTTTTCCTGTTTTTTGTTTCTCCTCTTCTACATTGGAAAACATTTCTCTTTGAGGATTTTTCTCCATTTAGGGAAACAAAATAAAAAGTTGCTCAGGGCAAGATCAGGTGAATAGGAAGGGTGGGGCATGGGGATTATACTGTTTTTGTTCAAAAACTGCTGATCACTCAGCACAGGTTAGGCAGGGTGTGTTGTCATGGTGGTAGAATCAGTTAACCTGTTTTCCACAACTCTGGACAATTCTTCCACAATGCAGAATCTCACAACAATGCTAGTTGGCACACTGATTCTGATGGGTTCCTAGAACACTTACCTAACTGGGGAATCCTGTCCTATGAGGGGCCTGTCCTCCAAAAGATAATTCCTACTTTTTAGAGGAGGT
>NW_007274087.1:0-340 GCF_000164805.1 Carlito syrichta | reverse complement strand
GGGAGTGCCTTGACCTTATATGAGACATTGACCCTGAATGAAAGTACTGTATGTTGAGGTTCCAGTGAAATGTTTAAGGCACACTTAGGTCATTTTTAGGATTTCCCCTCTTCCAATAATTCATTTTGGTTCATCAGTCCTAAATGCTTTACATGAGCGCTTTTATTGCATTTTGTTAGGAATAGTGATGAAACTTATTTGTTTGGCAAATGCAGTCCATATTCTTCCAGGATGTTTGGTTGAGGTTCTCTACCAAGTTGGGTTCTCTTTCTGATCTTGACAGCTCATTGGAACCACCTGGCAAGCTCTTAATTCTCTGAAGATTGGCTTCCCATCAGGT
>NW_007274086.1:0-738 GCF_000164805.1 Carlito syrichta | reverse complement strand
GTATCTTTACCCACTACACATCTGCTTCTGTAAACTCACTAGCTGCTGTGTCAGCAGAATATTGCAATAAGAGCTCTGGAAAATGTCCAACTCTAACTTTAGCTAACCCAAAATGTAAGCTAGGGACTACTTAAGGGAGCTCTGAGTGGGGTTTCGGGGCCATCTTGCTTGGAATCCTCTTCCTGCAAGCTGTCTCCAGCTGGCAGAGCCTTGACTAATAAACTTCTCCTTTGTTAAAATTAAGCTGGTGGGCTGTTATTTAATTGCTCAGACCCTACTTTACAACAACACTAGCTGGTGCATTGATGCCAATGGGTTCCTGAAACACTTACTTACCTAGCAAGGAAAGCCTGTCCTAAAAGGAGCCCATTCTCCAAAAAATAATTCCCCTTTTTTCCAGCTCTCCAGCCCAATGTCCTAACTTAGTTTTCAAAATCTTGATAGTCGGCCAGGCTCGGTGGCTCAGCCTGTAATCCCAGCACTTTGGGAGGATGAAGAGAGTAGATTGCCTGTGCCCGCATGTTCTATACCCACCTGGGCAACTTGGTGAGACCTCATCTCCACAATAAATCAAAAATTACCTGGGCATGGTAATGCACACCTGTAGTTCCAGTTACTTGGAAGGCTGAGACGGAAGGATCGCCAGAGCCCAGCAGGCCGAGCCGCTCCCGGCCACTGCACTCCAGTCTGGGTGACAGAGTGAGACTCCAACTCAAAAAAAGAAAAAAATCTGGCAGC
>NW_007274085.1:0-680 GCF_000164805.1 Carlito syrichta | reverse complement strand
TTAGCTAGTTGGTGTTGCTTTCTAGCTTCAAGGTGGCTGCTGCAGCTCCCAAAAATCACCTCTAACACAAACACATTCAAGTGGGGAGAAAGGCCAGCAGAAGGAAAAGGATTCCCCTATATCTGATAGGGCACTTCCTCCCAGGAATCCCTCAGCAGACCTTGGCCCCAGGCCTGGACACATCCCTGTCTGTGGCAGTCCTTAGCTGCACCTGTAGTCCCTTCTGGAAATGTGGGAAGTGATTTTTTCCTCACTCATTTGAGGCTGGGTGTGATCATGCAATATTTGAAGCAGTAAGATGTGAGCACAGGAGCACATGTCAAATCCAAGAGCAGCCTTTAAGGCTGGTGTCCCACCAGCAACTTCCTTTGCTCTGCACTGACTACCCAGATGCTTGAGTTCAGTGAAGACCTCTCATCAGCCTGGGACCTCTGACTGGGAGAGTGAAGAGAAAAAGTGCTCACTCTCACTAATTATCAGAGAAATGTAAATTAAAACCACATTGAGGTACCACTTAACCCCAGTAAGAATGGTCATCATTAATAAAACAAACAACAATAAGTGCTGCCTAGGATGAGGAAAAAAAGGAATGCTTCTACGCTGCTGGTGGGAATGCAAACTAGCAAAATTTCTTTGGAAGACAATGTGACAATTTCTAAAAGAAATAGAAATTGACTTTG
>NW_007274084.1:0-674 GCF_000164805.1 Carlito syrichta | reverse complement strand
TTTTTTGAGTTGGAGACTCTGTCACTGAGAGGAGTGCAGTGGCCACTCCCGGCCACCACAGCCTTGGCTTGCTGGGCTCCGGTGATCCTTCCGCCCCAGCCTTCCAAGTAGCTGAAATTACAGGTGCGTGCTATTACACCCGGCTAATTTTTATAATTTATTGTAGAGATGAGGTCTCGCCAAGTTACCCAGGTGGGTCTCGAACCCGCGGGCTCGGGCAATCCACTCACCCCAGCCTCCCAAAGCACTGGGATTACAGGCTGAGTCACGGAACCAGGCTCTTTTTCTTTTATTTAAACAATATTTAAGCAAGGACTCTGGAGTCAAGCTCCCTGTTCAGATCCTGATTTCTTCACTTATTAGTTATTAGACACCCTGGACATTGTTTCTTTCAACTTCCTGAGTCTCAGTTGTCTTAAAACTGGAGCTAGGACAGGTGTGGTGTCTCATGCCTATAATCCCAGCATTTTGGGAGACTGACCTGAGTGTATTGTCTGTGCCCAAGGGTTTGAGACAATCCTAAGCAACTTGGCAAGACCTCATCTCTACAATAAATCAAAAAATTAGCCAGGTGTGGGGCACACGCCTATAATTCCAGTTACTTGGAAGGCTGCAGCAGAAGGATCACCTGAGCTCTGCCCATAGCCACCACACTCCAACCTGGGTGACAGAGG
>NW_007274083.1:0-495 GCF_000164805.1 Carlito syrichta | reverse complement strand
CAGCATCTGTCTCAGGACTCAAGATGGGCTCTCAGAGATAATTCCCTACAAAGCTGTGATGTGACGGGCTGCACTAGAGACTTCAAATTTGGACACATGGTGCCAGTAAGGTTGTACAGTGCTAGTAACATGCCAGAGGAGGGTCAGAGTATCCATTCAGAAACCAAGAACATACACGTGTGACTTCCCATGATGCCTGAGCTGCTGAAATCCAGGGCACTTTGAACCTACATGAAGAAACTTTTATTCTCACATTAACATAAAAGAACTAGCAAACATGCTAGTGTAACATATAAGAGAACTAGCATGTTAATATTGTCTAAGATGGGGGAAGTTTGTATTTATTTCTCTAGCACAGGACAAGATTTAGCTGATAGTCAGTTATATAGGAGGTGATGCTCAGGGGAATCCATTGCACCCCAAAGTAATCCTGTTTCTTCCTCCCTGTTTTCCAGCATGGACTACTGCAACCTTGTTGCAAATAGATTGAAGAAG
>NW_007274082.1:0-389 GCF_000164805.1 Carlito syrichta | reverse complement strand
AAGCCAACGTGGTCAGAAAGAAAACATGCCAGAAAGCTCCACATACCTCCGCAGGGAAAAAGACACACATCTGGAGAATGCATTTTAAGTAGCAGTATACAGTTGCTGTTGTCAGTGAAACATATCCAGTCAGTCAACTGGGATACATTTCAAAAATAAGTTAACTAACAATCAGCAACAGGATATTTTATCTAAGCACATTTCAATAAAATAAGGGTCTGTGTTTTCATTTCGGTGTGGAAAAAAGTGATTAAGGCTACAGCAACAAGAAGTTCTTTCTAATGACTGGCTATGGATTCAGGGTTCTGGTGTAAACTTTTGCTTCTGAATTTGTAATTTGAAAGAGGTAGGGTACAATTCAGGTGAAATATATTAATATTCATTTTACG
>NW_007274081.1:0-429 GCF_000164805.1 Carlito syrichta | reverse complement strand
TATCAGTAAGGTCCTATGTCTGCAGTAACTTTTATAATAAAATTTGCTAATAATACTTTGCTGACTTATGTGAGCCTTCTAACTTTTTCAGTTCAAACTTCTCTAGACCAAGTGCAGTGGCTCAAGCCTGTAATCCCAGCACTTTGGGAGGCCGAGGTGAGGGGATTGTCTGAGCCCACTGGTGTGAGAACAGCCTGGACAACTTGGCAAGATCTCATCGCTACAATAAATAAAAAAATGAGCCTGGTGTGGTAGTTCACACCTGTAGCTTTGGCTACTTGGAAGACTGAGGCAGAAGGATTGCCAGAACCTGGCACATCAACGCTGGGTGGCTATGAGCATGCTACTATACTCTAGCCTGGGCTATGGAGTGAGACACCAACTCAAAAAGTATTTGTAAGACAATATTATACTTTGTATACAGAGAGA
>NW_007274080.1:0-345 GCF_000164805.1 Carlito syrichta | reverse complement strand
ATGTGGTGGCTCGCGCCTGGAGTTCTGGCTACCTGGAAGGCTGAGGCGAAAGGATCACTATGAGGGTGACATTGCATTCCAACCTGGGGCGATGGAATGACACTCCAAATAAAAAAAAACAACAACAAAAAAAACAAAACCAAGTAGCTGGCTACAGAGAAAACTACTGAGTTTAACCACAGAAGTAAATGTTTGCCAGCTATTGGTGTGGGGAAAGTGTAACCGTGATGTGACACTTTTTTTTCTTTGAGTTGGCGTCTCACTCTGTCACCCAGACTGGAGTGCAGTGGCCGCTCCCGGCTACCGCAGCCTCGACCTGCTGGGCTTTGGCGATCCTTCCACCTC
>NW_007274079.1:0-322 GCF_000164805.1 Carlito syrichta | reverse complement strand
GACCGAGTCGCTCAGGCCGTTTACAGACCCCCGGACTAGGGCAATCCTCTCACCTCGACCTCCCAGAGTTCTCGGGCGGGCGACACAGCGAGACTCCGCCCGAAAGACATGAAAAAAAAGCGTCAGGAACGCAAGCACGAGCCACCACACCGAGCTACGGCGACTCCTCTTCCCGTGCGTGTCCTCAGTCAGAAGAAGGAAGGCAAAGGCAGGGGCCCACGTCGACCACGGGTGACGCCGACAGTACCGCCAGCGTTCATCCGAGAGAGATCCCCATCCACGTCCCGAGCCTCCTCGTCACCGTCGCATCCAAGGGACAGAC
>NW_007274078.1:0-848 GCF_000164805.1 Carlito syrichta | reverse complement strand
TTTTTTATGTTTTTGACAGTTTGGGTTAGTTCTGTGTTTTGGTCTTCAAGTTCTGAGATTCTTTCTTCTCCTTGGGCTAATTCTGCTTTCCATACTTATTAGTTGTTATTTATTTTCCATCACAGAATTTTTCACTGCTGTTATTTCTGTTATCAGCTCTTTCCTCTTTTCCTCTTGTCTCTCCTCATTTTTAAAAATCTCTCTATTAATCTCTTGATGTCTGGATTTGTTGCATGTGAAAGTCATTCTGGGGGCTCTTCATTGTTTGTGTTCTGAATTCAGTTTTCTCAGTGTCTGACCTCACTGGTCTGTGTGAGACCTATATTCTTCTTTTGGTTTTTCTTCATTTGTGCAGATTTTTCCTCCCTACTTTTTCCTTCCCTCCACTTCCCTGTCTTCTTTCATTCTGTTATTCAGGGGTGGAGGGCTTGCTTTTACTTCTGCTTGTTCAGTCTCCTATTCTTCCTTATGTATATCTTCTTGCTTTGTTCAATTCTGGAGTTGGGGGCAGTGCTTTCTGCAGTTTTGTGATTTAATTAAAGGGGGAGCTGTAATTCAAAATGTATCTGCAGATCCCAGTATCCACCGACAAGTATATGGATAATGTGAAACCCACTTCCCACTGCCCTGGAATCTGTCCATGCAATGGGGTTGTACGTTCTTTCCCTGAAAGCAAAATGAGGCTAACAGAGGGAAGAGCATGGAGTAGACAGTGGGGGACAGAGGGAGGCGAAGAGAGAGACGAGTAAGAGAAAACATTTAAAAACTTTTTGAAAATTATTTTGAAACGAATTTTAAGAATTAGTAAAATGTATTATTTTTTATTGTAGTTAGAGAAAACCAGAAAC
>NW_007274077.1:0-691 GCF_000164805.1 Carlito syrichta | reverse complement strand
AAAAAACAAACAGCCCCTTTAAAAAGTGGGCAAAACACATGAATAGACACCTCTCATAGAAGATATGGGGGTGACCAACAGACACATGAAAAAGTGCTCAGCCTCACTCATCATTAGAGAAATGCAAATCAAAACCACATTGAGATACCACGTAATCTCTGTGAGAATGGCCATCATTAATAAAACAAACAACAACAGATGCTGACAAGAATGTGGAGAAAAAGCAACACTTCTACACTGCTGGTGGGAATGCAGACTAAAACAACCTCTTTGGAACACAGTGTGGCAATTTCTGAAGGAACTAGAAATTGACCTTCCATATGACCCATATTGGAAATAAACCCGGAGGAACTCAAATCATTCTACAAAAAAGATACCTGCACACGTATGTATGCAGCTCTATTCACAATAGCAAAAGTATGGAACCAACCTTGTTACCCATTGAAGCTGGACTGGATTAAAAAATGTGGCACATATACACAATGGAATATTATGCAGTCATAAAGAAGGACAAATATATGGACCTTACAGCAAATTGGATGGATTTGGAGTCGGTCATACTCAGTGATTTACCACAGAAACAAAGAACTGAGTTCCATATGTTGTCACTCATAAGGTGATCTTGAGCAATTATAATGCTGTGGGAAGATGATTGACAGTAGCAGAAAACTGTCAGGGGAATGTGGGTGTG
>NW_007274076.1:0-604 GCF_000164805.1 Carlito syrichta | reverse complement strand
TGAGGCTCAGGGAGGGTAATTAATTTGCCAAAGACTAGATAGCACACATGTAAAGGAACCAGAAACTGTTACCACACCTGTCTCCAAAGGCCATATGCTTCCTTGATTCTTTTTAAATGTACTGTAAAAATAGCAGTAACAGATTCCACCAAAGGAAGAGCAAAGTTCTTGTAATTGTCAGTTCATTAAGGCTGCTATAACAAAATACCATTGACTGGGTAGCTTATTAAATTCAGAAACTTAGTTCTCACAGCTTTGGAGCCTGGGAAGTAGAAGATCAAGATTCTGGCAGCTTCCTGATTTTTAGAAAACTTCTTGTTGTGACCTCAAACAGTGGAAGGAAGAAGGAAGTTCTCTAGGGTCTCCTTTATAAAGGCTAATCTAATTCTTGAGGGCTCTGCCCTCTTGATCTAATTGCTTCCCAAAGGCCCTAGCTTCATTTATTACCTTGGGGGTTAGGTTTCAACATATAAATTTGGAGGGGGACACAAACATTTAGCCTATGGCATGGAACCATGTGAATCTTGACCAGTGTGGATGTTACTCAGAAGACCATGATCTCCATCATGTTTTCTCTTTTCAATTGGATCTTAAATATAATAAT
>NW_007274075.1:0-579 GCF_000164805.1 Carlito syrichta | reverse complement strand
TTATATAAATTTCGGTATTGTCATTTTCAGGTCTGAGAAGAATGACGTTGGTAACTTAATGGGTATTTCATTGAATCTGTAGATTGCCTTTGGTAGGATGGACATCTTAAAAATGTTGATTCTTCCTATCCATGAGCATGGAATATTTTTTCATTTGCTTGTGTCTTCTTGGATTTCTTTGAGCAGTGTTTTGCAATTCTTATTGTAAAGGTTTTTTACTTTGCTGGTTAGGAAGATGTCTAGGTATTTCATTTTTTTTGGTGGTTATTGTGAATGAGATTGTGCTTTTTATTTGGGTCTCTGTCTGCTTATTGTTGTTATATAGGAATGAATAAGAAAAGGTTGCCCACTCTCACTCCTCTTGTTCAATATTGTGTTGGAAGTTCTCACTCAGGCAATTAGACAAGAGAAGGAAATCAGGGGTATTCAAATAGGAAAAGAGAAAGTCAAGTTATCCCTCTTTGCTGATGATATGATCCTATACCTTGAAAATCCAGGAGAATCTGTCAAAATGCTGCTCGCACTGATAAAGGACTTTGGGAGATTAATCCTGTCAAACAGAAATTTAAATACTTCCTT
>NW_007274074.1:0-423 GCF_000164805.1 Carlito syrichta | reverse complement strand
ACAAAAACAAAGGTCCGAGCATCATAGGTTCTCACTCATATAATGGACCTTGAACATCCAATCTATTACTATAAGAAAATGACTGACAGTAGTGGGAAACTATGGGGGGGAGGGAGATGGGATTAATGAGCAAATATCTGTCTGGGGATGGGGAAGCACCTCTAATCAATAGGGTGCCTGAATGAAACGTATTTGTATATCTAACCCTTAACTGTACCCCACAACATCATAATAAAAAAAATTGATTATTAAAAAAATAATAATAAACTCCAAACAACAGAGAAGTCTAGCGAAATAAAGAAGATTTATCCTCAACCCCATCACCCCTAAAAGAACAGTATTGCGTGAATATTTCTGGTTTGTTTTTAAACACATACATTTTAACTGTACAATATTGTCAGAGCTGCTCACAAATAGATGACT
>NW_007274073.1:0-631 GCF_000164805.1 Carlito syrichta | reverse complement strand
TACAATAAAATCAAAAATAGCTGGGCGTGGTAGCGTGCACCTTAGTTCCAGCTACTTGGAAAGGATGAGGTGGAAAGATCGCCGGAGCCCAGCAGGTCAAGGCTGTGGTGGCTGGGAGTGGCTACTGCACTCCAGTCTGGGTGACAGAGTGAGACTCCAACTCAAAAAAAACAAAACACAACAAAAAAATTAAGTTGTCAAGAAAGCTTAGAAGCAAAGTACACACTGTTGCGAGAATGATGATTAAAAACATTTTACTCATTAAGAGAGGTGAGTTGATATTTATGAAGAACTACTGTACTGACTTAAAATACTGCTCCATCTGGCAGGGTCCAGACTGATTCCCCCCAACAGCAGGCTTGAAATGCTTGGAGCATTTGAGCCAAACAGAGGCTGAACACCTGTTTTTCTGCTAGTCCAAATCCTTCCTCTCCTACTCTCCTCTCCTTTCTGAGGAGCAGTCTTTTCTCAAGATGATTTAAATAAGGAAGTATGATCTGCTTTTAAGAGGAATTTTACTCTGCCACAGTACTGCCATATCCCAGCTGTCAGAGCTCAAACCCATGAAATCATGCTCATCTGATGAAATCACATGTAGGATACCAGCAGTCCAGGCCTGGGGGAACTTTGG
>NW_007274072.1:0-402 GCF_000164805.1 Carlito syrichta | reverse complement strand
TAAAAAATATAGAGAAATTGGCCAGGCGTTGTGGTGCAAACCTGTAGTCCCAGATATGCGGGAGGATGAGGCAGGAAAATCTCTTCAGTCCAGAAGATCGTTGCTTCGGTGATCCGTAATTGTGCCCCTGCACTCCAGACTGGGTGATAGAGTGAGACCCTGACTCAAGAAAGAAAGAAAAAGGCAATATCATGTGCTGGGGGGAAGCTACATTACATTAAACACTAAAGTAGATGGTTGAACATATACAGACAGTTATACTACAAGGCAAAAATAAGTGCTAAGAAGGATATGTTCTCATTACATCTTTGTCTCTCAGTTTCAACACTGTCTTCTGCAGTACATAGCCAGGACTTTGCAAATCTCATCTCTCCATTGTGGCCTCTTCCTTCCTGGCCAGAT
>NW_007274071.1:0-654 GCF_000164805.1 Carlito syrichta | reverse complement strand
GCCCAGGGCAGGTCTCGAACCCGCGGGGCTCGGGTAATCCACTCACCTACACCTCCCAAAGCGTGGGATTACAGGCTGAACCACCGAGCCCAGCTGGGATTGTGTTCTCGATTTGGATCCGAGCTCGAACGCTGTTGGCATATAGACATGCTATTAATTTTTGAACATCGATTTTGTATCCTGGGAGTCCACCGAGGTCTCATATTAAGTCTAGGAGTAATTTAGGGATGTCCTTACAGTTCTCTAAATATAGAAACAACCGTATCTCTGTGAAGAGACATAATTTGACTTTCTTTTTTTTTTTTTTACCTGGATACATCTTATCTATCTCTATTGCCTGATTACTCTGACCAGGACTTCCAGAACAATGCTAAATAGAAGGGGTGAGAGTGTACCTCCTTGTCTAATTCTAGTTTTAGAAGATACGCTTTCCTAGTAGATACACAGGTTAATACAACAGAACAGAGAGCCCAGAAATAAAGCTGCTCACCTACAACCAATACCCATCGATCTTGGTAAAGCGGACAGAAATAATCACCGATGAAAGGACACTCTCTATTACGCATAGTTCTGGGAGAATCGGCTGAGCATACGCAGAAGGAAGAAGCTAAGCACTCATCTGTCACCACCTGCAAGAAGGAGCTGTAGGTGCGT
>NW_007274070.1:0-725 GCF_000164805.1 Carlito syrichta | reverse complement strand
GTACCATCTTTAAAATAAAAATTAAACAAAGCAAAAATAAATGAATGACTGAATGAAATGATGAATGAATGCCTAAATGAGTATAAGCAAAAATAAATGTATGCCATAGATAATAATGGGTGCCATGGTTTGAATGTTTGTATCTCTTCCAATATTTATTTGAAACTAAATCCTCAAAGCAACAAAATTGAGGTGATTGTGTCGTGAGGCTGGAGTTCTCATAAGTGGGAATAGCAACCTTATCAAAGAGGTTAAAGGAAGCATCCTAGGCCTTTTTCTTATCTCTACACACAAAGACACAGAATTCAAGGTGCCATCCTACATGCAGAGAATGTAGCCTCACCAGAAACTAAATCTGCTGATGCCTAGATCAGGAACTTCCACCCTTTCATAACTGAGAAATAAATTTTTTTATAGGTTACCCAGTCTTGGATATTTTTCAATGGCAACTGGAAAGTCTAAGGCAGAAATTAGTGAAAAGGAGCAGTGTGCTGCTATAACAGATATCTAAAAATGTAAAAGCTTCTTTGGAACTGGGTAATGGGTGGAAGCTGAACAAGTCTGGAAGTGGATGCTAGAAAGAGACTATATTGCCATGATTTTTTTTATTACAACATTTAATTGTAAGGATTGAGCAGTGGATACTAGGCAAACCAATCAACCCTGACAGCTTTGAAGTGTCTAGATGCTAAATTTGGATAAAGGTAACACACACTAATCTGACT
>NW_007274069.1:0-478 GCF_000164805.1 Carlito syrichta | reverse complement strand
AACTGTATATTTGACAAAGGCCTAACATCTAGAATTTGCAAGGAACTCAAACACACAAAAGGAAACAAACAAACAAACAGTCTCTTTAAAAGTAGGCAAAAGACATAAATAGAAACTTCTCAAAAGAAAACATATGGGCAGCCAACAGACACCTGAAAAAGTGCTCAGCCTCACTCATCATCAGAGAAATGCAAATCAAAACCACATTGACATACCACCTAGCCTCAGTAAGAATGGCCATCATTAATAAAACAAACAACAACAGATACTGGCAAGGATGTTGAGAAAAAGGAATGCTTCTACACTACTGGTGGGAATGCAAAATAGTGCAACCTCTTTGGAAGACAGTGTGGCGATTTCTGAAAGAAATAGAAATTGATCTTCCATATGTCCCAGCAATTCCCCTATTGGGAATATACCCAGAGGAACTCAAATCATTCTATGAAAAAGCTGAGGACACACGTGTGTTTGTTGCAGC
>NW_007274068.1:0-564 GCF_000164805.1 Carlito syrichta | reverse complement strand
TAAACCATCAGCCCATAAATTGATCATGCCTACATTCAAACACCTTTTAATCAATAAAGCTTTGGAAATCCCTTTGCTGTGACAGCTTGCTCAAATACATGGCTGAGTTCATTTGTATTAACATTCTCTGAGCAATAAGACAGCCAGAAAAGCAAAACATTCAGTGTTTCCTCTGAGGATCATAAGCAGTCAATCAAAGGGTGGTTGCTTATTTACATATGTGATCTGATTGAAAGAGACTGATCCTAACCAGCATCTCATGATGATCAATCTCAATAATGTAGGTGGTGTCTCCATCTGACCCACAGTACTATTCAGCCATCTAATAAGCCCATCTTTTCCACACATACAAAATAAAAACATTCTAAACTACTGACATTAAATAAATCCAAATAAATATGCCCATTGTCACCTACAACCTATTATATATACTAATGTTTGATAAGAATTTTTTAAATGGGAAATGTAGGCTCACACCTGTAATCCCAGCACTTTGGGAAACTGAGACAGGAAGATCACTTGAGGCCAGGAGTTTGAGATCAGCCTGGGCAACATATTGATACT
>NW_007274067.1:0-479 GCF_000164805.1 Carlito syrichta | reverse complement strand
GGTTAAGGCCAAGAAACAGTTGCCATGAAGCCAGAACATGTGAACCAACTCCTGCCTCTCATCAGTTGCTAACTACAACAGCACATGCATCACCACTCTGGCCATGAGAAGGTGGTTAAGGATCAGTGATCATCTCACAAGTGGGAGACATTCTGACATTATCTCTAGGTTTGAGTTCAGTGGCTCATCTAAGGTCACTCAGTAGGTGTGTCATAAATTCAGGACAAGAACCTGTCATCTCTTTGGCAGGTCCCATGCTGGGCCAGGGGCAGACAGACATGCTGATCGATGATGTCTCCTTCCTCATACCCTCTCCTCCAAAACCTCATGGAAGTCCCAACTCTCTGCACTCCTGGGGCAGCTCAGGGTGTCATAGGGTCATCAGAAGCACACAGCTGTAACCAGCTATTCCTTGCCTCCTTCCCTCTTCCTTCCTCTCATCCTATTCTGTCCTTCCCTCCCTCTTTCCTTTTTCCTTT
>NW_007274066.1:0-322 GCF_000164805.1 Carlito syrichta | reverse complement strand
TCTCTTCAATAAAGAGGAGGCCAGGTACCCTAGAGGAAGGATTCTAGGACGCTAATGAAAATGTGTTCTATTAACATTTCTCCCAGCCTTCCCCATAGGAATCCATGACCTTTTACCGGGGTGACTATGCATTGAGGAAAAGAATGATAAGACCTTTGATGGACTACCAGACACTGGTTTTGAACCGACATCACCCCCAGGAAACTCAAAAGGTCACTCTGGCCCCTATCAGAATGTGGGCTTATGGAGTTCAAGTGATATGTGGAGTTTTGCTCAGGTCCATATCACAGTGAATTCAGTGAGACCCTGAGCCCATCCTGTG
>NW_007274065.1:0-438 GCF_000164805.1 Carlito syrichta | reverse complement strand
AAACACAGGATTTGGACAGATGCCTATAACCTGTATCTCTAGCAAGAGAGAGCTGAGTGCTGTCTTCAGAGAATCCCGTCCTGCCCTTTCCACGCTATGCACTTCCCCCGACCCCAGAATGACCAGAGCAGCTAACGTGCCTCACGCTGTGCAGAGTCACTCATGAGTAACCAGAAAGCAGGAAAAGGCCCTTTGGAAGACCTCTCCAGTCACCTCAGCTGATGAATATGAAAGCCTTGAAACACTGGGGGTGAAAACTTGGGTCCCTTGGTTGAATAAGAAAGGAAAGTTACTCTGGTGTGTCTTCAGTTCTACCCTTGACGAGTCACGATGCATGACATTTTCCACCAAACCGTATCTGCTGTTCACCCTGCCTACTTAATAAATACCTGCCCTGTCCCAGAATGTAATACGATAGCTGTAACTGTAGAGAAGGTT
>NW_007274064.1:0-429 GCF_000164805.1 Carlito syrichta | reverse complement strand
AGCACATATCAAAGAGATGGTCTGTGAGATATATAATAAGAATGGGGAAATCAATTTGGCAATATGGTTAGTGACATAGATGATACAGAAGGGGAAATATTAATTGGCAGGGAAGAGGTGCAACACAAGAAAATTGTTCAACATTTACTTTAGAAAATGTATTTCTACAATGAAAGACCAGGTGGAATATAGGATTAGAGGCACCACTGCACTAAGTAGGTGCCATAAGACCAGTCCACTTAAGACCCACTGCCACTACTACTGGAAATCCTGTCCACTGCATCGGAAAAAGCAAGTGTTTCATTAAATGCACAGATATCAACAAGGAAAATTAAGAAACATAAGCAAGGAGAAATTTTAATTATCCAGTAACAGATCCCCAAGAAAGGAAATGTATGAAATGCCTGAAAAGGAATTCAAAATAATGAT
>NW_007274063.1:0-311 GCF_000164805.1 Carlito syrichta | reverse complement strand
TCATGGGTCAAAAGCTGCACAAATAAGTAAGAAGAAAGTCGCTCTTTTTTCCCACTGAACCCAACAGGCAAAATTGCAAAGTGGTCTGGGATAAAGGAGACACAGTACCTCAAGGAATGTATGTATCTCATGAAAGGTGTGTGGTGGAAGGGGGAAGATGGGTGACTTAAAGAAATCTGCATTCAGATTGTAGTAAGAATGAGGGATTGGATGAAAGACAATCCAGTCAGAGGGCTCTAAAGGACAAACTGATTGTGCAGACTGCCAAAGTTACAGTTTGAGATGAATAAAAGTGTTAGGTCAGAATCCAG
>NW_007274062.1:0-414 GCF_000164805.1 Carlito syrichta | reverse complement strand
GTTCTTTCCTGTGTTGCGGCTTTTGCCGGAAGTGGAACTGCTGGATTATGCATGAGAGTATCCCGTTTTCTGAGAAGTGTGTGTGGAAAGACTGCCCTATTCCCACGGAATGTATGTGGCCATCAATGTGTCCACTGATTCCGCAGTGTTCGTTCTGTTCCATGGATCAGTAGTTAGGGTTTTATACCATTGCCTCTCTGTTTGGTTTATTAGACTTTGGTGAAAGCAGAAAGTGTAAAACCCTAAACTTTGTCCATTTTGAAGACAGTTTGGGCTATTGCAGGTCTCATGCCATTCTACTGAAATACAAGACATTTGGGTTTGGGTAGAGATTTCCTTTTGTTTGTAATGCTTTGTGTAGCAGTAGCACCTTCCAATATCACGGTTTTTATTTATTGAACCCAGTATTTCCTT
>NW_007274061.1:0-470 GCF_000164805.1 Carlito syrichta | reverse complement strand
GGGGACTACAGGCATGTATCACCCCATGCCTGAATATTTATTTATTTTATTTTTTGTAAAGACAAGGTTTTGCTATCGAAAGGGTGTAAGTCGAAGTCAATATAGCCGAAAAGCTTGAATCCTTCATATGAAAAGGAGCAAAGCATTGCAGGAGGGTGTTGCAGCCAGAACCCGGATGCAGTATTACAAAGGCTACTCACACCGGGTGCAGTGGCTTACACCTGTAATTGCTCCCAGTACTTTGGGGGGTGGAGGTGAGAGGATTGCGTGATTCCATTGGTTCGAGACCAGCCTTGGTAACTCAGCGAGACCTCGTCACTACTGTAAGTTTTTTTTAAAAATTAGCTGGGTAGGGTGGCGCATGCCTGTGGTTCCAGCTACCTGGAAGGCTTAGATACAAGGATGGCCTGAGCACAGCATGTTGAGGAGGTGGTGGCCATGAGTGTGCCACTATACCTCATCCGCCCTGG
>NW_007274060.1:0-641 GCF_000164805.1 Carlito syrichta | reverse complement strand
AGGTAGGCGACGGGACGGAGATGCGGATGGAGGGGAAGACGGGTGCTGCGGAGAGACTCCATCTTTCGGCCGGCTCTGATCTTATTCCTTTCTTTCTTGTTTTCTGTTTCGTGTAGGTGTGGGGGGGGGTCTCGCTGTGTTCCTGAGCCTCGTCTCCGACTTCTGGCCTCGAGGGATCCTCTCGCCTGGGCCTCGTGGAAGAGTTTCCGGTTCGAGACGGTCTCTTCCGGTGACGGTGCTGTTGATGTCGAGATGATGATCCTCGTGCGCCTGGTTCCTCTGGAGACTTCTGACTGATTTTTGGCGTGCCTCGTTTTCGAGCTGAGGACGATCTCCGCGCTGTCTCCTGTGTCGCCGTTCCGTCCGAGGCGCGTCTGGACTCGTCGAGGCCTGGATGACTTTCGCGAGGCGGGAGGAGGAGTGGGCTGCCGTTCGCTTTCCCCTTCGGCTCTGATGTCCGGTTGTTTCCGTGTGCGCCTTTTGAGACGTGGAAGACTGAAAAGATCGACGTGAGAAAGAAAGCACGGGGTGATGATTTTGCCGCCGGTGCCCTGTCTGTCCCTTGGATGCGACGGTGAGCGAGGGAGGCTCGGGACGTGGATGGGGATCTCTTCTCGGATGAACGCTGGCGGTACTGTCGG
>NW_007274059.1:0-606 GCF_000164805.1 Carlito syrichta | reverse complement strand
AAAAGTTGTAAACAACCTGAGTGTCCATCAAGAGAAGAAATAGATAAACAAAATGTGATGTATCAGAAACACATATTATTTATCCCTAAATAAGGAAGAATATAGTAAAATGATGCAGCCACTGTGTAAAACAATATGGCCACTAATCTATATAGATTGAACATGGAGTTCACATATGACCCAGTAATTCCACTTCTCGTATCTATCTCAAAGGAACTGAAAGCAGGTACTCATACAGACATGTGTGCTCCTGTGTTCGTTACAATCGCCAAAAGGTGAAAGCAGCCAAAGTGTCCATCAACAGGTGAATAAACAAACATAGTGTTGTCCATCCATCCAATGCATGTGTATACCCTGAAACTAAAAGAAAAAAGAAAAAAAAGAAAACAACCCAAAAAACCAAAGAACTCTGAAAATCTCACAACAATTAGAAAACAAAAAAGAAAGAATTGCTAGCCAAACCTTAACACTTGAAATGAATTGGCTCTAATGATACTTTATGAATGTGATGAGAACTCATACATTCTTGGCATCTTAGTTCAGGACCTCTCTGATTCCATGGTCATCCCATGATCTTTGGTTACAGACTTGAATCATGGCCCCTCG
>NW_007274058.1:0-363 GCF_000164805.1 Carlito syrichta | reverse complement strand
TTTTATCACCCCCACAAAGCTTCCGTGGGCTACCCCCGTCCCAATCTCTGGTAACCTCTGACCTATTCTCTGTTGCTCTAGTTTTGTTTTTTCCATAATGTCATATAAATAGAATCATACTATATGTGGTTTTTAAAAATAATAATGACTTTATTGAGATGTAACTCATGTACCATATAATTCACTCATTTATTTTTATTTTATTTTTTATTTATTTTTTGAGTTGGAGTCTCACTCTGTTGCCCAGACTGGAGTGCAGTGGCCGCTGCCAGCCACTGCAGCCTTGACCTGCTGGGCCCTGGCGATCCTTCCGCCTCAGCCTTCCAAGCAGCCAGAACTACAGGTGTGTGCTACCACGCCCTG
>NW_007274057.1:0-639 GCF_000164805.1 Carlito syrichta | reverse complement strand
CAGGCCCAGTCCTTTCAGAAACAAAGTTGGGTTTGGATCACCCTGTAAGGTGAAGAACCACAACCAGCTGGAGTTCCTGCTGAAGAGAAAGGGAATACAGAATGAGCAGCAAACAAAGGTAGTTCCAAATGGCAGCTATGATTATGTGACCAGTAACAGAAACCGGGACTGAAATTGTCAGAGTATTTCCTCCTTATTTTATTCTGAACACGTGTGTGTGTGTTAACCAAATATCTGTTTTCTTTCTCTCTTATTTATGTCATAGTATTAAGTTATTGGATATAAGAAGAATAAATGAAGGACTGTCTTCATTTATTGGTGCTGCTATATCAAGTCATCTGAGACTGGGTAATTTATAAGGAACAGAAAATTACATTTCGTTTTTGGAGGCTGAGAAGTCCAAGACAACGGCATCAGCATTTGGAGGGTTTTCTTGCTGTCTTTTCACATAGTGGGAGAGCAGAAAGGCAAAAGTGACCAGCTCATCCCTGCAGCCCTTTTACAAGGCATTAATCCCTTTATTAGGTTGGAGCTCGCATGACTTAATCACCTCCTAAAAGATCCTACCTCTTACTACTGTTGCTTTGGGATCTGAGTTCCACCATGAATTTTGGAGGAGACACGAATATCAGACCACAG
>NW_007274056.1:0-718 GCF_000164805.1 Carlito syrichta | reverse complement strand
TTCAGACGTAGACTCTTCCACTCGGGAATGGTGTCTCTGAGGCTTGATGTTCGCAGACTTTGTGTGTGTGTGTGTGTGTGTGTGTGAGTGTGTGTGTGTGTGTGTGAGTCGGAGTCTCACTCTGTCGCCCAGACCGGAGCGCAGTGGCCGCTCCCGGCCACCGTAGCCTCGACTGCCGGGCTCCGGCGACCCTTCCGCCTCAGCCTTCCGAGTAGCCGGAATTACAGTCACACGCTACCGCGCCCAGCTAATTTTTGATCGATTGTAGGGATGAGGTCTCACCAAGTCGCCCAGGCGGGTCTCGAACCCGCGGGCTCAGGCCATCCACTCACCTCAGCCTCCCAAGGTGTGGGATTACAGGCTGAGTCACCGAGCCTGAGGAAGGGTGCCTCCCCGTCTTCTGGCAGCCGTCAGTCGGGTCCTTCCTCTCTCCGAGATCTCTGAGCGGCACTCGCTCCCCTGGGTGGAAGGGATTCTGGGTTCTCCTCGGTCCAGGGAGTTCCAGAGGGCAGCGAGCTTCTGAGCTGTGATGAAAATCGGTCCCAGGTGGACGACCTATTTCCTTTCGAACAGCTATGTCTGTGGCCCCGTTTCCTTCAGAGGGGTAGGAAAAAGGCCCACCAGAAACAATTTCAAAGTTCCTTCAACGATCGATTGACTCAGATCCCGAGGGATACCAAATACCTAGTCCGGTTTACTTGTGTCTCTGAAAGATTCG
>NW_007274055.1:0-437 GCF_000164805.1 Carlito syrichta | reverse complement strand
TAAAGGACATTCAACATGAAGCTTTGTAAACATTATTAATCAAGTTGAAAGGTGGCAGTACAACTATGTAAATACAGTAGAGAGGAAAATATATTTTGGATTCTGCATTTTATTTTAATTGCATACAATTAATGATTATAATTGCTAGATTTGTTTCAATGAGTAGGTTGAGATAACCATGCTAACAAAAGTCATCTGCATATAAATAATGGAGCATTTACAACCCTTTTCTTACTTAGGTCAGATATAACTGCCAGAAACTTGTTTGCCTTGTTAATTTGTTCAGTTATTCAACTTTCAGAGTTTCAGATACATTTACTAATAGGGTTCAATTAGCATTTTTTAAAATAACTTTTTCCTAATAATTGATGATTGCATGGAACAGCTATTCCTCCTGTGCTTAATTGGTGAATTTGCACTGATCTAGTGACCGGAAT
>NW_007274054.1:0-326 GCF_000164805.1 Carlito syrichta | reverse complement strand
TAGAGCAAGTTGCACCTGGGCTGCACATTAAAGTCACAAAAAGAGGTTTCACAACAGGGGCCTGGTTCCCATTCCCAGAAGTTGATTTAGTTATCCTAGGACATGGTCAGGCATCCAGATTTTTTAAAGCCCTGGGAGACTGTAACAGACAACCTGGACTGTGAGCATCACACGACTGAAGAGTAGTTACAGGTGACTTCGGCCTCATCCAAGTCAGTGAATGTTTCTCACTGTCTCTACTTTCAGCTGCAGTGGTGGGTAGAAGTCACTATACAGGAGCAGTAATTTTTCTTGTCTCACAAATAATTCCATAATCTTGGCAAAAG
>NW_007274053.1:0-641 GCF_000164805.1 Carlito syrichta | reverse complement strand
CCCAAAATCATTTTTCGAAGCCAACATCACATTGATACCCAATCCAGGTAAAGATCCAACAAAGAAAGAGAACTACAGGCCAATATCTTTGATGAACATAGATGCTAAAATTCTCAACAAAATCCTAGCAAACCGGATTCAGCAATACATCTCAAAAATCATCCATCATGACCAAGTAGGCTTCATTCCTGGCATGCAAGGCTGGTTCAATATTCGTAAAACCATAAATGTAATTAAATACATCAACAGATGTCAAAACAAAAACCACATGATCATATCATTAGATGCAGAAAAAGCTTTTGATAAAATCCAGCACCCCTTCTTGATAAAAACCCTTGAACATCTAGGCATACGGGGAACATACCTCAAAATAATAAAAGCCATCTATGAGAAACCCACAGCCAGCATACTCCTAAATGGACAAAAATTGGAACCAATTCCCCTGAAAACTGGAACTAGACAAGGATGCCCACTCTCTCCCCTCCTGTTCAACATAGTATTGGAAGTCCTGGCTAGAGCAATCAGAGAAGAGGAGGCAATCAGAGGTATTCAAATAGGAAAAGAGGCAGTCAAGTTATCTCTCTATGCAGATGATATGATGGTGTACCTCGAAAACCCAAGAGAATCTGTCAAAGGCCTCG
>NW_007274052.1:0-630 GCF_000164805.1 Carlito syrichta | reverse complement strand
TACATCTCGTTTTCTCCCGACCCATCGACACCGCTACAATTCCTGTCCTCTGTTGTCCAGGATGTGTGAAAGTGACCTGCGGTGTACGTGAAATGCTACCGGTTATCTTGGATTCCTTCCCGGAACCACACCCTCTCCCTTCTTTAGCCTGCGTTCCCCTTCATGGATTCCAGAGGAGTTCATTCGAATCCACCTGGAAAGAAACATAGCAATCTCTCTTCTAGGCTACCTGGCCTTTTGCTAACTCAGCACCAGTGGACACTAACCTTGGAGGAAATAACTTTGTCATCTCTCTCTGGCATCTAAGGGACTGAACAGACTGTTCTTGTTTCCAAATGCTAGCAGCCAGGTTAGTTGAGAGTGAGTCTGTTTCTAAAGATTTAGGCCTCGCCCGAGATCGTCATCAGCTGCTTGTCCCTGTAAAACTGTTGGGAAGTCTCTTAGAGACTTGTGATCTCTGCCAAGTCCCTACTTTAAAACATAGTGCTAGATAACACCACCGCGTGTTCTTTTGGCCCTGCCCGAGTAGCACACCGCTCACAAGACCGGTAAAGCTCTCAACGCCGCATACTTTGCAGGGCATAATGAGGCACGGGAGCTGGCCATTCCCACCTGCTTCAGTCACCTCAT
>NW_007274051.1:0-713 GCF_000164805.1 Carlito syrichta | reverse complement strand
TAAGAGAGAATTATCTGGTAGTTATGGTCAACCAAGTTTCAGAATCATCTGGAGCCCAGCTGTATTTCTTGGCTGCAATTTGGGGACAACTATTTCCTTTCAACTGTGCTTTTGCTTTGAAGTGCATTCCTCATAAGCTGTTTTGAAACAAGACACTTCTATGAATTTGTCCAGCTCAGAGCATGTATGTATGTATCTGACCTAGGAAGTCCAAGGCTGAGCAAGTGGTCCAGGTCCTGGGTCCTGGAGTGGGCTTCATTGGTTTGAATCTCAGGTCTGCTGCAATCAGAACTGTGATCACAGGCAAGTCAGCTGATTTCTCTGTGTCCCAGTTTCCTTTTCTTAAAAACGAGGATAATGGATAGTGCCACACAACTCATAGACCTGTTGTGAAAGCAGAGGACAGCATCTGAATAATAATCATCAGTAAAGAGTAACTATGTTTATACTGGTAACAGGGATTAGAGGAATCGGCTTGACCCAACATTAAGCAAACATGGTAGAGACTGACAACCAAATTTAGTCAAACAGCTTACAGAATACCAAGGGATACTTTGATTTCCCCAGCAATGGAGCAAACCAGCACCTTGGGATTGTTTACCTTTAATATCCATAAATACTTCAGTCTTCATACAAGTCAGTAGAAAGATCATCTATTCTGTGTATTCTTCCTTTTTCTGTAACATCTAACTTTACTTGGTGATACAACAAAT
>NW_007274050.1:0-406 GCF_000164805.1 Carlito syrichta | reverse complement strand
AAAAATACACAGGAGTTCAACCTGTAAATTTAACTTTGACAAAGTTATGTAATAGTTTTACTAGTCCTTTTTCAAGACGAAAGACATAATGGTTATGAAGTGGCTTGAAACCAATTTTTTGAGGGTTCAATTCCTTCCTTTCTTGTAGTAGATTCGCTTTTAGGTTGGTAGGTTCTTCAAATGTGTGATAAGGTGGGGGACAGCCGTGAAGTCACTCAAGGTTTGTGGCGGGTAATTCAACTGCTAATACCTCTCGCTTTGAAGCAAAAGCTTCTCAAATTATAAAGACTATTAGTATAACTGCGGTTAGAGAGACAAATGAACCTATGGAAGAAATGGTATTTCATATAGTGTATGCATCTGGGTCATCTGTGTATCGGCGGGGCATGCCAGATAGTCCGAGGAA
>NW_007274049.1:0-352 GCF_000164805.1 Carlito syrichta | reverse complement strand
GGACAGCTACATATCCTGAGTTGATACCTTCATATTATGTACGTGTAACAAAATTTCACACCTACCCCATATATTCATATAAATAAAAATAAGAATAGAAGTGGAGATATGCAGGCTCACCCCACCTCCAGAAGTGATTTCTCTTCAAAATACCAGATTACCTTCTCTTTTTCTCTATGGACAATTGCTAATGACTACCATGAGCTGGACATGTTTCCAGGCTCTGGGAATGCAGAAGCTCACAAAAGGTTGTGCTCAAGAGTTCAGGACATGGAAAACAGCACTGGCCCTGCTGTGTGGAGAGTTGGGAGGAGTGGAGAGCTGCTGCTGTGGGGTCCCTAGGGTTCAGCTG
>NW_007274048.1:0-522 GCF_000164805.1 Carlito syrichta | reverse complement strand
CCAAACTCCAACACAAGAGCCAGGGCAGCATAGAAGGATGTCTCAGCTTAGGGCCCTAAAGGGTCTGAAGCATGGATGAGGAGGGACTGGTACCATGTCATGCAGCTGCTGCAGCAAATCGCCACCAACTTGGGGCTTAGCACAAGAGTCTGTTCTCTCACAGTTTTGGGGGCCAGAAGTCTGGAATCCTGCAGTGGGCAGGGCCACAATCCCTCCAAAGACTCCAGGGAGGATCCTTCCTGGCTCTGCCAGGCTCTGGTGACCCTAGGTTCCCTGGGCTTGTGGCTGCATCAATATAATATCTGTCTTCTCCTCACATGGCCTTCACGTGTGTGTGTGTGTGTGTGTGTGTGTGTGTGTGTGTGTGTCTGTGTGTCTGTGTCTTTGTCTTCCCTTTTCTGTTTCTCATAAGGACACTTGCCATTGGATTTAGGGTCCATCTGGAGAATCTATTATTCAAGAAAGTCCATGCTGAAAGTCTCAAATGTGTTATATCTGCAAAGATCCTTTCTTCAAATACAG
>NW_007274047.1:0-646 GCF_000164805.1 Carlito syrichta | reverse complement strand
AAACTTCTATCTCAACATGAGCTGCAGTTGCAAGTTTGTAAGTCTACCTAAATTCAATAAGCCACATATATCCTTTTGTGTGGTTTTATCTGTTTCACAATAAAAAAGATTTTAAACCACATTTAGTAAATATAGAGTGTAAAGAATATCTGAAACCCTCAAAAATATTAAACAAAGATGCATGTGAGTAGGTATAACTGGTACTTAGACTCATTTGTAAAACTGTTTGGTATGCTTTTCTAAATAAGTTCACTTTCTACCTTTTCCTGTCAAAGAAACTGACTGGTTATATAGATTTTTTTTCATATAAAAGACATATTAATTTTACTAGGAGGCTAAACGATAATGATTTTGCTTCTCCCAGTATGTTTCTTCCCTGACATTCCAAATTACAGATCTATCATTTTTGACAGTTTTTGTGTGTGTGTGTGCGTGCCTGCCTGCCTTACCATTTCCCCCTGGTTATTTACAGGTCTTTTAGGGTTCCTTTTTCTAATTCAGAACATCATAAGTGTTGTGCCACATACTATGGAATGAGATGAGGTTTTAAGAAAGTAGCCATGTTGTCATAGGAAAAGCATACTTTTTGAATAAGAGGTGATAAGAAAGTAAAGGGAAGATTTCTTCCATGTGCTTAAAGTGAAAG
>NW_007274046.1:0-729 GCF_000164805.1 Carlito syrichta | reverse complement strand
GGCTACCATTATAGTCCAAAATTACAAAAAGCGGGGTTGCAATTAAGCCGCAGAAATTAAAGTTTATCAATTACGTTATACTAATAAATTCAGACCTTGTAGTTTTTGTACAAAGATAATCAGCCACTGCCTAATATTGTCAAAAAATGTATGCCTGACTTTATCCCTTTTATTGAGCTAAAATCCAGGAAATTCATGCCCACATAACGGTCATGTAAAAATTCCAGTCTGTGCCAGCAAACAAATCTAGATGCCTCAAGTCAACAGGGAGAGACTTTCAATCTCTGGCTAGACAGGACTGCACCCATTATCAGTTCTGAAAAAATACAAAAGATGGACCTTCACCCCTCAGCACCCCAAATGATTATGGGATCAAAAAATTTTTAAAAAATAAATAAAGGCAGGGTAGCTAGCACAGGCTAGACATAAATAAATTTCCTATAAATAGGTTTTAAAAGGCGTTCAAACGTTTCTACTGCAGGTCAAATGGCAACCTATCCCATCCTTGGCAAATTCAGGAAAAAGACCATCAAATATAAAACTAGGACAGTACAATCTTTCAATTTGCGGTTTAACATAATAATCACTAAAAATTCTTTATAGACACGGATAAACTAAACATAGGTATTTGGTATTGCATCACTCAGGATCCAAATCCCTAAAATTAAATTTGTTAAACCTTTAAAATTGTCTAACAGTAAGTCTTTTTCTACACCTCTAAAAAAAAGG
>NW_007274045.1:0-437 GCF_000164805.1 Carlito syrichta | reverse complement strand
TTACATCCCGTGGATGTTAATTATCCTAAAAACAGGTACATTTATCATAGAGATGCTGTCACCACCAATAAATCTTTATGCTTAGACATTTCGCATGTTATACACTATTGGGATACAGTGAGTATTAAACAAGGCTTTCCAAAATGGAGAATATGTAATTCTAAACAACCTGTGTTTTACAGATTGTTTGTGCCTGGTTCACCAGTGCTTAAGTATTTTTCTGATAAAATTTTTGATTGGACAGTTACTCGACCTAATGGTGATTTCAGACAATTTTTTGATAATAATGATGATCATTACACTTGGGATAAATCCCATCCAATAATTCCTCCACCAACTCCTTTGGATAATTGGTCTCCTTTTGGATGGGTAGCTCCTGTCTTTTATTATGCTTCACCTTTTGGAAAACATCCACAATCACATCTTTACAAATTATT
>NW_007274044.1:0-445 GCF_000164805.1 Carlito syrichta | reverse complement strand
CAGAAGTTTGGGGACTGATAGACCTGACTTACAGTTAGACCAGCGTCGACAAATACAACTACAAAAAAGTTGGAAATTATGGTAGCACGTGACCAACGGGAAGTGTTATTTTCCCTATCCGCACAAATACAAAGACATTTCTCTCTGATCTTAGGTAAAATAGTTTCACTACCCATACATGGAAGTTAGGAATCATAGCATTTCTGATCTTTAAACGTATAAAAGGTGTTATTATAGAGAGCAAATTTCCCTTCTTTTTCCTTTGAAAAATCATGGTTCTTCAAGATGTGTTATTAATTTTTGGACATCCTAGATATTAAAATCTAATTCTATCTTCTCATTTTGAAACATTTTGAAATCCGTGAATCAGTGATAGGAATTTTTATACTAAATTCTGAAAAACTAACAATCATTTTATTTTGGAGTGACACTGCTGAAGGGACTG
>NW_007274043.1:0-592 GCF_000164805.1 Carlito syrichta | reverse complement strand
CCCACAGTGGTCCTTATGGTCCCAGCAGTCCTAACTCTGATGATTAGACCATGAGTTCCTCAACCAGTCACTACGCCCAGAGGAGTGGGACATGCTGATTTGCTAAGTCAGTTGAGGAAATACATTGGAAGGAGGGACTGGATGCATGTAGACAGCCAGCGGTTCCCACTAGGTACACAGAAGTCACAGCGGTTCTATATAATGAATTATTTTACATATGCAAATTGTTGGTGTTTTATGGGGACAGTTTTGAATACACAGAATGCGATGTAGTGCTAATATTTTTCTGTGCATTAAATATTTCAGGGAAACATAATCTTTCTCTTGTTAGAATGTCATGTGATGAATATCAAATTATAATGACATCAAACGTGATCTGTTCACATAAACGCTGTATCATATAGCAATCCATATCATGCCCTACTGATGATCCTTTTTGTGAAAACTCATTACTTCACAGTGTTGCTGTTTCTAGTATTCTGTTACAATGTGGCAGGATCCAGGACTTATGCCATTGCTTTTTTGGAGATTATCAGTGTGACTGCACTTTTTCTGGTTACCATTTTACAGAAAAAATGAGGTTTATGGGTGA
>NW_007274042.1:0-303 GCF_000164805.1 Carlito syrichta | reverse complement strand
ACTCTCCCCAAAATCATTTTACAAAGTTAACATCACATTGATACCCAAGCCAAGTAAAGACCCAACAAAGAAAGAGGACTACAAGCCAATATCTTTGATGAACATAGATGCTAAAATTCTCAACAATATCCTAGCAAACCAGATTCAGCAACACATCTCAAAAATCACCCATCATGACCAAGTAGGCTTCATCGCTGGGATGCAAGCCTGGTTCAACATTTGTAAAACTATAAATGTACTTAAATACATCAACAGATGTCAAAACAAAAACCACATGATTATATCATTAGATGCAGAAAAGGT
>NW_007274041.1:0-354 GCF_000164805.1 Carlito syrichta | reverse complement strand
GGCTAAACAAGTAACTTTTTCAATAACTACTGTGATTTTGTGTTATAACATGCTTTTAAAACTTTGGTACTTAAGCTCTTCAAGTTCTTGATTCAGTCTGTAGGGTGAGATAAGCAGCAAGCTCCAGGAACCACACCTACCCCATCCCCTTCTAAATTGCCTAAAGGTCAGGTAAATTAATTTCGTTAACAGCACCACCAAATTGCTAACAAACTTTAAAATCTCCTTCCAGGCACAAGGACTACTATCCAACATAGGATGAGTGGCAAAATAACCTGGGCTTCACTCTCTAGCATATCAATTGTTGTAGAAGTATATCAGATCTATTATAAAAACAAAGGAAACTGTTTCTCT
>NW_007274040.1:0-445 GCF_000164805.1 Carlito syrichta | reverse complement strand
TGTGTCCTCTTACTCCTACCCTTCCAGTGGGTGTCAGCTGTGGGGAGGAAGTGGCTGCACATTTAATTCTCTGCAGGGGCATTGACCTGTCTGCTAGCTCAAATGATCCATTTTCCTGGGTCTGACTGTGAAATCCTGGCTCCAACTTTGGGCTGCTGGAGAGTTGTGTGGGGTCATGTGGGGTTCTGGGGAAGATAGCCCCCTCTTATGTTGCTCCCCACAGGATAACTCACTGCCCTGGTGACCCCAAGAAACCTCATTCCCCAAAGGAGGTGCAGGAATCAATCCCCACCAACCATGCAGGAGCAGAGAGACAGAGAGAGCCTGATGGGTTTCGTTTTAACTGTCTTGTAGTTTTGAAGGAAAGCCTACTTCTCTGAGAGAGGCCCTGCCACCTTTCGATCTCACACTATGGAAAAAGATCAGTCACATTTTGTCCTGGCTG
>NW_007274039.1:0-731 GCF_000164805.1 Carlito syrichta | reverse complement strand
GCCTAGAGCAGTGACATATGCCTGTGCTCACTTCAGGGAAGTCTGCTAGAAAAAATAATTTATCTTCAATCCAAACTGTTAGGGTACGGATAGGGTGAGGGTGCATGGAGAGGTGAGAGGCACAGGAGACAGGGCTGCAGCACCTCCAGAGCCAGCAAGCCAGCAGTGCACTCACTGGGATCCCAGAGATCCGAGTAGTTGCAAAGAATTGTGACACACAAAATGGTTAAGAAAGAAAAGTTTATTTAAAAGTAAGTAAACAAGATTTACCTCCCCAAGGTGGGGGAGGAGACCAAAGCCTGGAAACATGGCAACAGTCATAGCTCAAAGAGCACATGGCTACCCCAGAGTCTAGCAAGGCAATGGCTGCTGGTTGCTCATGGTTGAGTCCTTTTAACCATTCCCCTTGATGGGGAAAGATCATTAGGTGATTGGGTGGTGGTTTGCTTCCACAACATCACAAAGGGGCAGACAAATGCAGGTACTGATGCCAGGTGATGGATAGCAGGCAGATGGATGGGTTAGTCACATGATTGCTGCCAAGGTGGGTCACAAAGAGCTGATTAGGTGAACTCTCTGGGGTGGGGGTGGTTTCCCACAAGAGACTTGTTAGACATTTGCAATTCACAAACTCATGGCTTTGACCTTGACAAGGAATCAAAAGTTTACTGGAGATTATTATGCTAAACCATGAATAGTTGGGTTGTCCTGGTCTTACATCTGAAGGAGAT
>NW_007274038.1:0-355 GCF_000164805.1 Carlito syrichta | reverse complement strand
CAAAAGTTCAGACATTGATAAGAAATGGGATTTTGATACTCACAGAGAGTTAAAGGACACAATGTAGTAAATTTGGGATATTCTGATACCCACAAAACTGCCTTTGCCACTCAAAGAATTTGTGCCTGAAGTTGTGTATGACTTCCTCACTTGAAGAAGTTAACCTGAAATTAAATCAAATGTCCTCCATGAATCCCCAACCACTCTCCCACCTCTTTTGTCTCCATTTCTATAGCTAGAATAAGCTCTTACTTCATTATGGAAACACATGCTGACAGTAAAAATAATTAGTGGATTTTGCTCATGTAATTTGCAAAGTTCTGGTAAACCCAACCAAAAAGATTCTGAGGGTATT
>NW_007274037.1:0-312 GCF_000164805.1 Carlito syrichta | reverse complement strand
GCTGGTTAGGAAGATGTCTAGGTATTTCAATTTTTTTGGTGGTTATTGTGAATGAGATTGTGCTTTTTATTTGGGTCTCTGTCTGCTTATTGTTGTTATATAGGAATGAATAAGAAAAGGTTGCCCACTCTCACTCCTCTTGTTCAATATTGTGTTGGAAGTTCTCACTCAGGCAATTAGACAAGAGAAGGAAATCAGGGGTATTCAAATAGGAAAAGAGAAAGTCAAGTTATCCCTCCTTGCTGATGATATGATCCTATACCTGAAAATCCAGGAGAATCTGTTAAAATGCTGCTCGCACTGATAAAGGAC
>NW_007274036.1:0-636 GCF_000164805.1 Carlito syrichta | reverse complement strand
GAGCCCGACACGGTGGCGTGCATCTCAAATGCCTTCCAGCTACAAGGAAGGGTGAGTCGGGGGCATAGCCTGAGTCCACCAGTTGAAGTCTGCGATGCCCATGAGCACCTCACTGCACTCCAGCCTGGGCGACAAGAGTGAGAATTCACACAAAAAAAGAAACAAGATGCCTACAACTCCTCGTACCCTGTTTCTATGGTAAATACCACAAGGCCTGATCTTGACTGCAAATGGTATGCTCTAGAACTGCTCAAACTCTGAGGAAACTGAAACCCTTTCCCCCTCCTGTCTGTGCTGAGACCTCTTGGAAGCTGCTGACTCAGTCTCGATCCCTCAGCCCTCAGAAATTCCCCAAATGTCTGCATCTTGCTCTGGGTTCTGCCAGTTCTGTTCAACCCTTGCTTCCTCAAAGGCTAGGGCAGGCAAAGGTCTGTCCGACTCATCTATGAAACTATTTCCTCACGATGGCGCTGTGGCTCAAGAGGACGCTAACAGGCCTGTCTGACACCCGCCCATCAACTTGGAAAAAAAGGTGCCATCAAACTCTCCTCCCTGTGGTGCACGTTCAGTTCGTTTCTCCCTGAGCTCAACAAAGTTCCAGACACTTGGAAGGCTGAGCTGGAAGAGTGGCCCGAG
>NW_007274035.1:0-437 GCF_000164805.1 Carlito syrichta | reverse complement strand
GGAACTACAGGCGTGCGCTACCACACCCAGCTAATTTTAAGATTCATTGTAGAGATGAGGTCTTACCAAGTTGCCCAGGTGGGTCTCGAATCTGCGGGCTCAAGCAATCCACTCACCTCAGCCTCCCAAAGGCGCGGGATTACAGGCTGAGCCACCGAGCCCAGCTATTCAAATATTTCAAACAAAATCTACAAACTCAGCATTCTCAGAAATTCAATTCTTCTTGGGTAAAAAATCTGAATAATACAATAAAAAGAGAAGAATGGGTGCTAGTTTATAACTCAAGTTCTTATGTTTGAGATGTTTCTGTCATTGAGGTTTCTAACTTTGAGGTGTGTACAAATTAGAAGAAAGGCAGAGAAGAAAGCAGGTGTGCCTGAGATGTTGGTACAAATGCTATGACAAAAGATGCATAGCATATGATGAACAGAGAAGAG
>NW_007274034.1:0-504 GCF_000164805.1 Carlito syrichta | reverse complement strand
GGGCGTGGTAGTGCGCACCTGTAATTCCGGCTACTTGGAAGGTTGAGGTGGAAGGATCGCTGGAGCCAAAAAAGGCCGAGGTTGCGGTGGCCAGGAGTGGCCACTGCACTCCAGTCTGGATGACAGAGTGTGACTCCAACTCAAAAAAAGAAAAAAAGAATGGCAGTATTTTTCCAAAGTTGCTCAAACTGCAGCTCACAAATAATCTTGAGTATCACTATGAGATATTTACTTAGTCAATATTTCACAATTAATTAAAATGATTGCTCATTTTTATTTTCTTGAAAAGATTTTCTGTTTTTTTCTTGCTTCATGTTGCTATCAAGAAGCATGAGGTGTCTCTTTATGAACAGATACTTCTCAAAGAAAGACATTCAAGCAACTAATAAACATATAAAAAAGTTCAGCTTTGCTATCATTAGAGGAATGCAAATCAAAACTATAATGAGATATCATCACCTCACACTGGTCAGGATGGCTATCATTAAAGAGTCAAAAAACAAG
>NW_007274033.1:0-636 GCF_000164805.1 Carlito syrichta | reverse complement strand
GGGAGCCCAGGCAAAACCTTCCCTACAGTTACAGCTATCGTATTACATTCTGGGACAGGGCAGGTATTTATTAAGTAGGCAGGGTGAACAGCAGATACGGTTTGGTGGAAAATGTCATGCATCGTGACTCGTCAAGGGTAGAACTGAAGACACACCAGAGTAACTTTCCTTTCTTATTCAACCAAGGGACCCAAGTTTTCACCCCCAGTGTTTCAAGGCTTTCATATTCATCAGCTGAGGTGACTGGAGAGGTCTTCCAAAGGGCCTTTTCCTGCTTTCTGGTTACTCATGAGTGACTCTGCACAGCGTGAGGCACGTTAGCTGCTCTGGTCATTCTGGGGTCGGGGGAAGTGCATAGCGTGGAAAGGGCAGGACGGGATTCTCTGAAGACAGCACTCAGCTCTCTCTTGCTAGAGATACAGGTTACAGGCATCTGTCCAAATCCTGTGTTTCCAGAGCAGAAAATCAAATGCCACATCTTGTGACTTACAAGTGGGATTGTTTTTTGTGAGTTGGAGTCTCACTCTGTCACTCAGGCAGGAGTTCTGTGACGGTCTCACAGACACCACGGCCTCGACCTCTGAGCTCAGGTGATCCTTCCACCTCAGCCTTCCGGGTAGCTGGAACCGTAGATGG
>NW_007274032.1:0-602 GCF_000164805.1 Carlito syrichta | reverse complement strand
AATATCGTGGAGGTACGTATATGTTATAGTATGTACCAGTAACTTATTCATGTTTATGGAGGAAGTGATGTCCCATTGTAGGGAGGTACCACAATCCATATCAGCTTTTGAGGCCTCAGTCTTGAATAAGAACAAGTGGCATTTGCCATATATGGGACAAAAGATAGAAACCAAATGAAACAGCAAAGTGGAAACTGGAGGAAACAACATACTTCTGAGAATGCACTGAAACTTCTAAAAAAGTAACAACTCTAATCTATATCCTGAGAGTAAAAAGATACATGCATATGTATAGATTTGTGTATATATACATTGTATATGCATTATCTATAAATATACGACAACCTTAATATAATAAAAGGAAGCTGGGAGTAACAAAAGTAAAAATAAATAATTGGCCGAGGTAAAAGTAACAAACAACAGGTTAGAAGATAAGGAAATATCCCAAGAACTCTGACAAAGGGACAGAAGTTTTGAGAGAGAAAAAAAAAAACAAGAGACAGAAAAGTGTGAAAAGAAAATTAAAGCACACCTTAACTATTGTAAGACAAAAATGTTTCATAGTTGAAAACTTTACCTTCAGCCAATCTATTAGTCCGGGG
>NW_007274031.1:0-360 GCF_000164805.1 Carlito syrichta | reverse complement strand
TGAGCCTCGGCTAGGGTCATTGGTGAGCCTGGAGTTGTTGGGTGCATGGGGCTGCCTGGCCATGCAACGGAGCAGGTTCTGCCAGCAGACAGACTTGGCGAGCAAGCATAAGGGCTGGAGCCCAGAGTTGGCAGTGCCCAGAGGAGATGTGATCTGGGTGGGCAGGCTGTCCACTGACCTGTAGCTGAAGTCACAGGCGCTGGCTCTTGGGTCAGGCCTGCCCCACCCCTGACCCAGCATGTGCCTGCTGGTGCAGAAGGTGCTACTGGCGGCTGGCTGCACATTGGCCCTGGTGCTAGCGTCCAGCTGGGGCAGCAGGTGCTGGAGTGCCGGGCAGTGTTGGCGGGCCCTTGGAGCCCG
>NW_007274030.1:0-595 GCF_000164805.1 Carlito syrichta | reverse complement strand
CAAATAGACATTGTGCAGGGAGAGTTTGGGTGTTCCTGAGGGTCACACTTCGCACGGTGTGATATCAGGTATCCTTATTGATGTAGTGTCACCTCGCCCCACTCCAGCAGTTTTTCTCCTGTCTACTATTCAACATGTTTCTTCCTAGTTTTCAGTCTACCCTTTTGAATTTTATTGTTTCTGAATTATCCCCAGGGGAATTCAAAAGTGCTTAAAATATCAACCCTGTTGGAGTAATGGCCTCTGATCCTGGTGGGATGCTCTGGGTCCTTTCAAATAACCTCCTGGAATAGAGGGCCTGAATACCCCTTGAATGGAAAGTTATGCATTAGGTTCTTGTACTGGTAAGAATAATGCCATTTTTTCTTAGTACTCCCATAAACACAGTGGTGGCTTCTTTCCAGACTGGCTGATGATCAATCAGGAACATGCATGAAAAAGGAGTGTGATATCTCTGTTTGTTTTCTCTTAAGGTGGCACATTCCCAGCTAAACAGACTGGGGTCCACAGGAGAGCTTGACCTATGCATGCTGGATCTTGGAAAAAGCTACCAATTCTGAACTCATGTATGTTAGAAAGCCAGCTGGAATAGCTG
>NW_007274029.1:0-665 GCF_000164805.1 Carlito syrichta | reverse complement strand
TTTCTTGAAATCAACTACAGACAAAATGGTATATCTTCAAAGAGTTCATGGAAAAGACACTGACAAGGACAGGTTCTGAGAACTTGAAAGTCACATCACTGAACTTGATAAGAATTTCAAATCTCTAATAAGAAATTGATTGAATCACAAATATAAAATTATAATTTTTATGACAACTATTGCTGGTTCTTTAATGTTTTGTTTTCCAGTCTTAAAGAGTATTTTTTCTCTTTTTTTATTTAAGTAATATAGCTTCCAGCAATCTGGTAAATTATATTTTGGAAACAGATTTGAAATGATTATCTTTTTCTCCCTATCTGAGTCTTCCAATATTCAATAACTCTTATTGAACATTCTGATTTTCATAGCAATATGGTTAGTTACATAAATTCAATAAGAATGTTATCCTTGTAGCAGGACATGATTGGAAACATTGGTTATATTACCAAGACTTTGACCTGAATGTCAGTTTTGAGAATGATGTACATTGAATCAGATATGACCAGACCATTTTAATGCATTAAGGTTGACTTCATGGAGCCAGTAAGTCCTTTAGAGAAAACCAGCATGGTACCTGGCTTAAAGAAATCCCAGTCTTAAAGGTTAGTTAGAAATGGCAGTTTCTGGCAGACTCAAGAAGCTCAGAATATTTGGGAACCTTGAGG
>NW_007274028.1:0-329 GCF_000164805.1 Carlito syrichta | reverse complement strand
TATTCCAGACTTCATTATGCAAAAAGCATGTGGACAGTAGCGACGTACACCAAGAGACCAAAAACCAAAGCAATCCCAGCTCCTTATTCCTGCCTGAAACTCTTACCCATATTTGATGAACTCTTTGAATAGGATTCGTGGTGAAACCTGGTATCTCCAGTGGGATCCCATGACAAAACATCTCTCCTCAGATTCTTCTCTCCCTTCTCTTAGCATTGGAGTTTCATATGAACTTTGACCATTTTCCAGCACTCCCACATCTCTATGTTGTCATGTTTAAGTGGATGTTTCTTACTGCTGGGTTTGGCATCTATTGAGTGTTTATCAAT
>NW_007274027.1:0-711 GCF_000164805.1 Carlito syrichta | reverse complement strand
TGAAATAAAACAACATGAGGGGAAGCATATAAATTTATTTGAGCATGAAGCCTTTCAATAAGAAAAATAAAAGACCCCAAAGATGACAGATGGAAGTTGAACATTTTACAATATTAAAATTGGACAAAGAATAATACATTGTGAAAAAACTGTTGAGGCAGAAGGACTTGGGTTAAGGTAGTTAATTAGATACAGAAGTGACTAGAAAGATAAGGATGAGTTTAACAACATTTGCTTGTACAGAATTCTTTCCATCTCAACTATCTGTGCTTAAAAATAGAAGTGAAACTTTTCTTCTGGTGGGAAGGACATCTTCCATATGGGGGTTTTATCTTCTACATTCAACATGAAAAAGAGGAGGATCAAAACATCCTTCTTGAAGTCACTGTTGTTGTTGCTGTGTGTTTTTAAGTGCCTTTAGCTTGAAATAACCCTTATCCCCAAATAGAATGTTTTAGGGTGGCATATTCATCCATCCTTCATTTCTCCCAGTTGAAACTTCTCTAAGAAGCTTCATAGCACAGAAACTGAGTTGAATTACTCCTCATCCAATCTCTTAGATTTAAGATTAGGTCAGTTCACTTAAACATTTGTGTCTTATTTTAGGAGATAGTGTTGCAAGTGGGTTCCTGTCAAGGTTTGGCCTCTATATGGTTGAAATAATCAGGTTTCAAATAAGAGCATTTTTATAGAAAAAAAGAAAATCAAAGG
>NW_007274026.1:0-521 GCF_000164805.1 Carlito syrichta | reverse complement strand
TCCACTGTAGAGGCTGGCTTGGGTGGGGGCAGGGACACTGCTCTGAGGGCCAGGTCACCTGGGTGGCCACCAGGGATGAAGTCAGAGCCTTTTGCTTTTGAAAGAGGCATTTTCCACCCCTACTTGCTCCTAGAATGTTCCTGGCCACATTGTTTCACGGCTGGAATTTCTTTTGCTGGATTTTTGTTTTTCAGATCTGACGCTGAACTTGCCTTTGCTTGTTTTCTTTTCTCCCTCTCAGGATCCCAAGTCCCAAGGTAAGAGAAGTACCTAGGGAGTGAATGCCAGTAAACAGGTCAGCACTGACAGAGTCTCTATGATAAAATGCATAAAGTAGGATTAATGGTGAATTTCATTTGCCAGGAGTGGCAACAGTATAATCATAGAAGTTCTTCTTCCATCACTGCACCTGCTTGTACAGCTCAAATTAAAACCTGAAACCCCCAAAACTCCACTTCGCAATGACTTTCAGTGTTGGAGCCTGTGAATTAAAGGCCTCCATTGTTTGCAAGGGTTATTTC
>NW_007274025.1:0-343 GCF_000164805.1 Carlito syrichta | reverse complement strand
CCATGTTAAGGTCAGAGTTGCCGAAACCCTCACAGTTCACCCATAAAAGGGCAGAGCTTCCACTGGCTGATGGCTGGCCTAAAATATTTTTGTTTCACCCTCACCTGCAAAAAAATGTTTTTATTCAAATGGAGTCTCAGAGGGACACCCTGTATGTTTAACACACAGGAGGCATTTATTTTGTGCATTCAAATGTATAAAATGCACCAGTTCTCAATACACAGAGACCCCCGAGTCTACCCTGGTGCTTTACACAGACATTTAAACTCAGGGTCAAGGTCACAGATGCAGGACTGAGAGTAGCCTCCACGGGGACCTCTGGAACTGAAGAGGATTATTGGAG
>NW_007274024.1:0-510 GCF_000164805.1 Carlito syrichta | reverse complement strand
GGTATCATATTTTATTACAAATTTGATTAGAGCTACAAAAAAACATACTTGTGCAGGTATCTTTTCTGTAAAATGATTTGAGTTCCTCCAGGTATATTCTCTACAGGAGAATTACTGAGTCACATGGTAGGTCAATATCTTGTCACTTTAGAAACCACCACACTCTTTTCCAAAGGTGTTGCTCTACTTTTCAGTCCACATGCAGCATAGAAGCATTTATTTCTTCCCACTCCTTACCAGCTTCTGTTACTGTTTGTTTTATTAGTGATGGCCAGTCTTACAGGGGGTATGTGGTATTTCAAAGTGGTCTCATTTGCATTTTTTTGATGATAAGTGAGGCTGAGCAATTTCATGTGCTTGCTAGCTGCCCGTATCTCTTCTTATGAAAGTGTCCAATCACATATTTTGTAGACTTTTCAAAGGGAATGTTTGTCTGATTTTTATGAGTGTTTGAGTTTTTTGTAGATCCTAGATATTATGCTTTTTTACAGATATATAGTTGGAGAATCG
>NW_007274023.1:0-817 GCF_000164805.1 Carlito syrichta | reverse complement strand
TTAAATATAGTTCACTGTAGTCCATCAGTATATACCAACTTTCATAAAGTACTAAGTTTCATGTGATGTCAGTTTTTTTATCTAATCAGGGTATGTCTTTATAGATATAATTTTAAATTTCTAAGGCACCCTCATTTTGTCAATAGATTAATTTTCCTGTTGATGGGAAAAATACACAGAAGGTGTCATCAACCCAAAAGAATAAATGGTAGCCCAGCTGTCTCCACTTTCACACACATATTGAAATCATAGTTATGGTAATTTTTCAGTTTAGTTTGAGTTATTTTTCCCCTGGTAATTGTGCCAAAGTGTACCTGTTATAATGTGTCAGTTGATATAAAATAGTAAACGAAATAGCAAGTAATTATGTTGTGCATATCATTTTGTCTTTTCATTAGATGTATGTGTTTATTTCTCAGACAGGAATATTTATTTTAAGCAGGCAGAGTGGCAAAATATCAACAACATGAGATTGGGGTCTATACACCAGTGGAGTTCTTTAAACAGATTTAGCAATATACCTTGAACACATTGTCATGATTTTGACCTTCAGTTTCTCATTTCTGCAGTTGATGGAAGATACACTTTTAACTGTTGTTTTGAGGATCAAATGTTATAATGTGTATGTAAAAACACAGAGTACTATTTATATATTTACATATTACTATTATATTCAGGAAGTAACTTAGTCCAGCAGGAGTGACATTTTTGCTTTCAGATACTCAAGTCCAATAAATATGAAGTGTGGGTTATTGTGTCATTTCTTTCGTTGCTTAACAAGAACTCTATTGACCTAAATAATCACCAGAGTTGTGAA
>NW_007274022.1:0-685 GCF_000164805.1 Carlito syrichta | reverse complement strand
TTTTTTGATTTATTGTAGAGATGAGGTCTCGCTGCCCAGGCGGGTCTCGAACCCACGGGCTCAGGCAATCCACTCACCTCAGCCTCCCAAAGGCGTGGGATTACAGGCTGAGCCACCGAGCCCGGCTAGAATAGCTTTTTAAAGAATAACTGATTTCAAGTAATGTGTTCTGATGAATAGTTTACTGATGATTTAAATTTCTAATGAAAGACAAGCAGGTGACAATGGTAACTATGTTCTAGTCTTTCCTCCTGTTAAGTTTAATATTTAGTTTTGGGGAAGTCTGCCTTTACTTTGCTTCATAAGTGGACATTGGAAAGGGGCAGAGGCTTGACTGGTGTGTGTATTCTCTCCCTAGGTCATCTTCAAAGGTGAAAAAAGGCATGGTCACACTGGGGAGATTGGATTGGATGATGTGAGCTTGAAAAAAGGCCACTGCTCTGAGGAACGCTAACAACTCTAGCTGTGAACGCCTCTGTTGCTCCCTCTTCTTTTCCAACTCTCATCTTCACTTCTTCCTCTTTTCAGGCCTAGGAGAAGAGTGGGTCAGTGGGTTAGAAGGAAATCTGGTTGGTGACCCAGGTCTTGCTGACCTGCTTTTGTGCAATGACAATTTTGACACCCTCCTTGAAATACGGGGCCATCTGCCGACACAATCCAGCCATCTTTGAGTGATGCCTTGCAT
>NW_007274021.1:0-612 GCF_000164805.1 Carlito syrichta | reverse complement strand
TCATTGATGACATTTTGGAGATAGAGATGAGGATGCCTGAAGTTACACAGTCTTGTTTCAACTCCTGGGCTCCAGCAATCTTCCGTCCTCAGTCCGCCAAAGTGCTGGATGACAGGTGGGAGATTCCATGCCTGGCCTACCCTTAGCGGGAGTCGTTTTGGTCCACAATGAAGTGTGCTTTGATTGCGGGGATACGCTTCCTAGCTGTCCATAGCCAACGATTTAGCTTGCTTCCCTTAGGGTTCTATGAGTTTCCTTTACTTCTCACCACCAACATTCACCACTCAACTTTGCGGAGAGCACCCTGGCATTTGTTCTTGCCACAGAGTCTCCTTGAAAAGTAGCCAGACCTGTGAGTGAGAATTTCAGAGTGCTGTGATCATAGACAGTGCCTCTACTGCGAGGAAAACCTTCTCCAAACCCATGCGCGGGAGCCAACGGGAAGGACAGAGACCCACTTCTCTTGGAGTGACATCCATGCTTCAGGGGTGGGTGCTGAGTGAGGCCAGGTGTCCAGGTCCTAACGGGTGATCGCCACCAGCATGTAACCTCTGCTCTACAAGAAAAGCAGAGTGAAGACAATCTGAACCCCACTGTCCCGGCCTGCCCGGC
>NW_007274020.1:0-635 GCF_000164805.1 Carlito syrichta | reverse complement strand
AAGATCTCAATAACCTTAATTATTTCTTTATTCCAACTGCAGTCACACTGGAGCTTAGGCTTTCAATTCATGAATCTTTGGAGTACACATACATTCAGGCTACAACAGCTACCATCTCTCCGAAAGGTCAGTATGAACTTCACATAATGACTATTTCTATAAGAAGGAATTCTTCTCTAATGAAAAGTGAATTGTGAAACAGTAAGCTTGGGCATAAAAATACTTTATATTTTTTAGATATTGTATAGTAGTTTTCTTTTCTGTGCTGATTTTAAAAATAGAATTTCCCACCTGGTATGTTATTTTTTTTTTAAATTTTCAACTAGTTGAAAAATCAACAAAGTACCAATTAAGAAAAAATAGTTTGATTTCCTCTGTTCTCTGCTATAACCTAGAGTTTCCTTTTAATTTGATTAAATGCATAAAATATCCCTCATTGTCACATTATGTTATTATAAGAGTTTTTTAAATCTAAAATGCAAACTCCTACTTTAAAATAGCCTTTGTTAAGATTATAGTGTAACAACATTAAACAGATCAGAGTCAGAGATTATGATAGTTTATAAACGGATGTAATGAAATTGCAAATGAATTTCTGCAAGGTTCTTTGTTCTTATCTTTGGATCATTGTTCTG
>NW_007274019.1:0-677 GCF_000164805.1 Carlito syrichta | reverse complement strand
TCTATCAAACGTTCTGTAAAAATCCTTCTATCTGTCCTTTTTTATGGCTGCATAATATTCCACAGTGTATAGACCTCATTTATTTTATCCTTTCCAGCTTTGATGGGCAATATGGTTGCTACCATGTTTTATTGCAATTGTGATTAGAGCTACAGAAAACATAATGTTGCAAGTTTCTTTTTGGTAAAATGATTTGAGTTTCTCCAGGTATCTTCTCAATAGGGGAATTACTGATTCACATGGTAGGTCAATATCTTGTCCCTTTACAAACCACCACACTGTTTTCCAAAGATGTTGTTCTACTTTTCAGTTCACATGCAGTGTAGAAGCATTTATTTCTTCCCATACCCTTACCTGCATCTGTTATTTTTTGTTTTATTAATAATGTCTAGTCTCACAAGGTGTATGTGGTATTTCTAAGTGGTTCATTTGCATTTCTTCAATGATAAGTGAGGCTCAGAAATTTTCATGTGTCTGCTGGCTGCTTGTATCTCTTTTTATGAAAAGTGTCCAATCACGTATTTTGCACATTTTTCAAAGGGAATGTTTGTCTGATTTTTATGAGTGTTTGAGTTTCTTGTAGATCCTAGTTGTTATCCCTTTTTAAAGATATATAGGTGATATCGTTTTTCCCATCTGTTGGCTGTATCCCTGCAATTCTGATGGTTTCTTTTGTG
>NW_007274018.1:0-580 GCF_000164805.1 Carlito syrichta | reverse complement strand
TTAACTTACCAACAATTAAATCCCCAATTACCAAGACTTCATAAACAGAGTTACAGACAAGCGATCATTTGAAACAGAATAAGCTTTTAAAGAACATCCTTTGGAAACCTAGGGACAAACCTATTAAACACAATACACAACATACAACCTATTGCTATCTTCTACATCTAAAAGCTCCCTCCAAATCTCACTTACAGTATTCAAATATACCTTAATGATTGATTCCCAGAACAAAGATTCATTTACCAATGTAAAAACGATTGCCAAGCTATGCCTGGTGATTCTCTGGAGCAGTATACTAAGTACAGAGAAGAGCAGTTAGAAACAAAAGTCCACTGTATCCAGTGCTAAAAAAAAACAGGAATTGGTTCTAGCACTGGTAGAAACATAGCCCCATGTAAGAAAAACCTCCTGACAAAAGACAAGAAGTATATCTACATACCTGATATAACAAATCCATCTCCTTCTCAGACATAATTTAATGAATTTTGAATATCATAATGTTATCTAGTTGCCTTCATTTCCAGATAAAATTGAGAAGTTAAATTGTACTTGTTATCAGTTTACCAGACTTAAGTGT